>NW_008659067.1:23724-46143 GCF_000695815.1 Acanthisitta chloris
GGAAGGGAGAGGAGAAGAGAAGAGAGAGGAGAAGGGAAGGGAAGGGAGAGGAGAGGGGAAGGGAAGGGAAGGGAGCCGGTTCTGAAGCCCCGCGGGGCTCTCGTGTCGAAGGGTCCGCGCTGACCGCAGGTCCCTCCAGCCTAGTGCCCTAGGCGGGTGAGAAGGAGGTTCGGCTCTCATACTCCCCTGTGCTCACCGGCAGCAGCTTTTGGCCTGGGGGTGTCTAGAAATCGGTGGCTGTGTCTGTTTGGAAGCCTTCAGTCGTGTTGTCAGACACACAGGGTAGGATGTAACCTCAAGGCAAGCTGATGGAGCTGCTGTTTTCCTCTTCCGTGCTGAAAGGCATCATTTTCCGTGTTTTCTTGAAGCCAGCAGTAGGCCCTCATGTGGATTTACTGATGCAGCATCTTGACTCTCTGCAAAATGGAAGTGTCTTTTACAGCCCAGTTAGTTTGAACTATGACATTTTGAATTGAGTCTTTACAGATTTTGTAGGTAACTGCTCCCTTCACTAAAAATCTCTGGTATTTGGTATATCCGTGGCACCTTCAATGCTAAACGTGTTCATCTTTGCAGGTAACCATGGATCAGGTAATGCAATTCGTGGAGCCGAGCCGCCAGTTTGTAAAAGACTCCATACGACTTGTGAAACGATGCACCAAGCCTGACAGGAAAGGTAAAACACAATAAAACACAACACAATCCTTATTTCATCTTACATCTTACACCATGTGTCTCAATAAAACCCAACACAATCCTTACTTCATCTTACATCTTACACCATGTGTCTTACTGTATGTCGCTTCTGTTGATTCATTCGCTGTGACTGTTTCTCAGCTGCCAATATGAGATTTAAACTGGAGCAGTTTTCTAACTGTTAATGGGTTTGTGGTTCTGGATGTAATAAACTTATTTATGTCCTTTTCTGATATTTATGTAGGTGTGAGTGGTACTAAAACTCCCCTTATGAAAGAGGCCAAGTAGCTGAAATTAGCCATTCTGAGACAGTCAAGTAATACTTTTCATGTATTAAGTAAACTGATCTGAAAAGAGCTTGTGTGCACTTTGAAATGACAAATGCAGCAATCAAATTTGACTGATTACAGTCAACTTGGGGGAAATTCAGGAGGAAACTGCTTGTTACATGACTTTGGAGGAAACACTTCTTTTTAGGACATTTGAAAGGAGCTAGGATGGCATTTTGTAGTGCCCATTCAGTGCTTCACAGTTGTCAAGTCAGTACTTGATTGGAACAGGAAGAATTTTGTTGCTGGGAGGATAGGAGTGAAGGTTTTGGACTTCCACTGAGGCACTAGAGAGAAGCTGTAACTATAACCAGAATGTAACTGGTCGTCCTTAATGGTAGTAGTTACAGCCTTTTATTCACATGCTCAGGATGAACAATTCTATGATTACTGACATCTTACGAGATCAGTAAGGAACTTCATTCAGACTGGCAGGTTTGTGGAGGGCTGTTGACCTTCTTAGTCCACCTCATGGTTACTGTCTTAAAATAATTGAAAATATCATTTAAGTACTTGATTTTTGCAGGGACTTGGTGCTGTCCTCCTGTGACAGGCATAAATGCAGTTTTTCCATTTTTAATATTTTCAGGGCTTGTAGGGATGTAAGGGAAAGATAATGGAGTAAGTGTTCCATGAATTGTCATGGACTGTGGGCATGTCTGATTCTGCTTATTTAAATCAAATTGTGATTGGCCATGCTTTGTGGAAAGCAGCAGCTTCTCTCTGAAAATCTCATCTGTCTTCTGGAAAAGTGCATGTGTTTTTCAGTGTTGGTGCAGTTTGCTTTGAACTACTCCCTGTGTTAACATTGTTTTCTAGAGAGTTCTCTCCTTTGGTCACTGCAGGGTACATCTCTATGCCATACATGAGGCCTCCTAGACAAAATGGTTTTTTTTTGTTTTTGCAGAGTTCCAGAAGATTGCCATGGCAACAGCAATAGGCTTTGCAATAATGGGATTTATTGGTTTTTTTGTCAAATTGATCCATATCCCAATCAACAATATAATTGTGTAAGTAAATATGACCTTCGCTTTCACTAAATTTTACCTGTTCAGCAAGTAGGTTGTTAATTTAGCATGCTGCAAAATATTAGATGCACAGTTCTTCAGGTTCTTTTCTGAGTATTCTGCTTCAAAACTGAACATCAGATATTTTGATTTCCAGTGGCTTGGTGTGTGTTTGACCATAGAACATTTACTTTATCTGGGTCTTACATACTCTTACTGTTTCCAATTTATAATTTGGGTATCCAAAGTAAATGGATGGGTGGTGAGGTAAAGAAAACTGAGTGGGTGTGCTGGAGGATGACAGGGCACAAAGTTGGTTTTCTTTCATTTACTGACTGCTAGATACACTTGAAACTTTATTTTAGACGTAACTACATTCTGTAAAATTCCTTTTGGAACAAATGTTGCACCATGAAAAACTTGACCCTTAAGTTGACTGGCACTATGGTACTGACATATTAACATTAATAATTAAAACTTCCCATATTCTCCAGAGCTGATGTAATCAGTTTTCTAGCACTGGTAGAGGTTAAATAGTATTCCATGACATGTGGCTTGCTTACACCTGTAAGAGTGGTCCTCTAGGCAAGGGAGGAAAATGGGAGATAAGCTGTAACTGTAGTTATGGTTGTCCTAACCAGGCAGTGTTGGGAGGATAAATTAGACTTCTTGTGGGATCACTTGAAACTGATTACTTTGTTCTCTCAACAGAGGCGGCTGAATATTCATCATGAAGAACAAGACAGTTGTGACACCTGCTGTAAAGATTTCACAGCTTTAATTTGTTTGCTATTAAACAAGTTCGATTTGGGTTTTCAAACATTCTTGTCATTTTGTTTATTTTTTAAAGCATATGCAGTCATACAAAGCCTGTCTACATTATGGGCTGTTTAGTTGTAGCAGTAGTGTGTTTCATTTGTTTTGTTACTACTTTTAATTGTTGTAGAATCATGCAGGTAGGAGGGAAGCTTAGGAGGTCTCTAGTCCAATGTCCTGCTCCAAGGTGGGTCAGTGTTGCATTCTGATGAGGTGGCTTAAGGCTTTGGTAGGTATTGAAGGCCTCTGAGGGTGACAGCTGTGTGGCTTCTCTTCAGGAGCTGTTTACTATGCAGTAAATTAAGCACTGGAACAGCATTGTTCCAGCAAAAGTTGGCAGCAAGAAAACAGCATTACTGTATCCTTTCCAGTGGTGCTCAGGGTAATTCCTTTCTGCATTTGGAAGTCCTGCTAGGTTGTATTATGTCCTTGACTGGAACAAAAACTTAGGGTGGCATAGTTAAAAGAGCCAAACTTAGTTGGTTATTAAGATTCATAGTTTGTGGATAACTTAATTGTCAGAGATACTAAGCAGTCCTTCAGCAAATCCACAACTTGCTCACACTGCTGGATAGATTATACATCCATTTCTAAATGGTTCTGCGCAGAGAATTGTAAAGGACACTCCATCTTGGGCTGGAAGGTTCCATTATTAAATGATTGAATATTTTGATTAAAAAACCAAACTAAATCTGCAAAATCTCTGGTGGATGCTCTTCCTCCTCAGATTAGATTAAGAAATTTATTTTACTCCAAAAAGCTTATTGTAAGCAATTTGTACTTGCAGAAGTTACAAGGCTATTTTAGACTTTAAAAGCACTTAGTCCTGCAAAATCTGATACTGGTATTACAGCAAAACTCAAGCTTCTTTAGTATACAAACTTGCTTCCTAAGTAGAAAAGTCCAATTATTCTTCTCTGAGAAATCTTCACGAACACCTACGTATGTTACAAACCAGGACAGAAAAAAAGAGATTAGCTACTCTTAGTTCTATCACCTTGTAATACAGTTATACTACGTGCAACTGGGTACTGTATTACCTTTTGGCAAATATTTTGAGAAAAAAAATATTTTGAGAATATATTGGCAAATATTTTGAGAAAAAACAGTTCAGTATTGGAATAAAATACTTTGTAAAAATGGTTTGAACTAACCAGATAAGGAGCAACAGTTTATTCATTTCTGTTTGTTATTATACTGGGTGGCTGCTCATGTGTCTTCTGATTAAATGGTGTGAGGCACCAGAATGGAAGTACTCTATTATTGCTAGTAATTTTGATTTGATTTCAAGTGACTTTTATTTCAGACTTGTTTTCCATTCAGTCCATAAAATCAGTGCCTGGTTATATCTTTTGGAACAGCTTTACTGTCCTAATTCAGTGAATTTTGGCAGCAATTTGAGTTGTGTCAGATCAGAGGAGGCAGCTGTAACTGATCTCAGCTTTTGATAGCCATTGTCCACAGCAAAGGTTTGTCTGTCTCGATGGTCACAACCCCAGAGTTGTCATAGGTGTTGGAAGTACTGACGAGTGTTCCAAACTTCAGCACCTGGTTAGCTGTGAAAAATAAATAAGAGACTTAGTGGTACTCTGCAACAATAAGCACACATGACTGCATTTGTTTCAAAAGAACACTGTTCCACAAAGAAGGAAAAAATAGCTGAATAAATCTAACCCAGCTAAACACTGTCCAAAATACCTATGTCAAATATTAATGAGAAGGCTTGTGTGAGACTTTTTGATGACCTGTAGAGGGAATAAATTAATACTTAATCCCCAAATTAACATTTTGAGTTCACAGCAGATTATTACAAAAGCAATTTGTCAGATATTCCCCAGAGTTTCACATCTGGAAAATTTGTATTTCATTAGCATCAGCTCAAGTACCAGGGCTTAGAAAAGGTATTTAAACTAAAATGAGGCAGAGAATCTTACTGTAGTTCCAAATTTAGGATTTGCTGTAGCTCAGCAACAAACCTATAAATCTCTTAAAATGTGAACAGCTCTAGAGCAAAGGCCAACAGTTAAAATTCCATTATTTAACAACTTTGAATGAAGTGACTTGCATCTTCGCACGCCTAGCGAGGTAGGTGTCCATGTACATTAGAAACCAAGTGGTGTTACTCTAACAAACACCAAAACATGCAGTTTAAGTTTTATCTTTTGTTTCTTCCTTTTTTGAGATAGTACTGGTTGCATTTTGCAATTTCCCCAAAGGCAGTCTAGAATTAGTCACTTTTGTTAATCCTTGCTCATAGAAAGGTTCAAAGAACTCTTAAGACTCTCCTTTGCTTTATCCTATAAATCAAGCAAAATGACAGGTCTTATTCACTGGCACCAGAGAGATGCATTTCCATGGAGGATACAAGGACAGCTGCAGCTGGGGTGAATTGTTCAGGAAGATCAAGTCTGTGTGGCCTGTCAGAATTGCCACATTGCATTAATACTGAAGGAGAAATCCTCTGGATTTGCTATCAAGTGACCCACTGCCAGTGGAGATCTTCCTGTGATCAAAAGGTGTGCAAAACAACTTAGTAAGTTTTCTTTTGTGATTTGCACAGGAGACACATTTTCCAAGGTTGGATATGAACACAGGCTATAGTAAACTTAAATGTAGCAATGTCTACCTGTTGCTGGAAGCTGCACTGCAGGAGCTGATCTTGCCAGGCTGTCCAGCTTTAACATGAGACACAGTCTGACAAAAGCCAGGATGTATTATGTAGTTCAGTATCTCTTCTGCCAAATATGTGCTTGCTGCTACTGTTCCTGCTCCTATGCTTGTTATTAGCTTGAAATGAAGAGAAGGTTTCAGCTGCTAGGTGTGTTTGGTTGGAATGAGGGAATAACACCCATGTTTCACTACTGCTGCATATGGAAGAGTCCTACTGTTTGAATCTCTCAGGAGCTGGGAGCATAACTGCAATGCAGTGCAGAAATTCAGCAAAGACAGGAAAAAAAAGTAGTACTATACTAGATCATTTGTGTACCTAAAATAAAGGTGCTAGATTCTATCAGGATGATTTGGACACACAACAGTATTAGGCAGGCTCCTAGACAAATGCCAAGATGAATAGATTTTGATGTTTTGCCTTTGGAAGAGACAGTAGAGGCCACTGTGGTTATGTCTTGCCAGAAGCTGATGCACTGGGCTGAGTTGCTAGAGAACCCAGATTTCACCATTTGCAGGTAAACAAGTCCTGTAATGAAGGTGAGTTAACACACGAGTAGAGTTCCCTGTGTAAAAATACTCCCAAAACACAAGACCAGGTTGCTCAGAGCTCTGTTCAGCCTTTGGAAGAGACAGTAGAGGCCACTGTGGTTATGTCTTGCCAGAAGCTGATGCACTGGGCTGAGTTGCTAGAGAACCCAGATTTCACCATTTGCAGGTAAACAAGTCCTGTAATGAAGGTGAGTTAACACACGAGTAGAGTTCCCTGTGTAAAAATACTCCCAAAACACAAGACCAGGTTGCTCAGAGCTCTGTTCAGCCTGGCCTTGCCTTGAATGTCTTTATTGTAGGATCCCTTCTGGTACTGAAAGGCTGCAATTGGGTCACCCCAAAGCCTTCTCTTTCTCAGGCTGAACAAACCCAATTCTCTTGGTCTTTCCTCATAGGAGAGGTGCTTCATCCCTCTGTCTTGGTGACCCTCCTCTTGACTTGCTCCAACAGGTCCGTATCTTTCTTCTGCTAAGGCCCCCAGAGATGGATGCAGCACTCCAGGTTGGGTCTCACTAGAGCAGAGTAGAGTGGGAGAACCACCTCCCTCAACCTGCTGGCCATGCTGCTTTTGGTGCAGCCCAGGACACAATTGGCTTTCTGGGACGCAAGTGCACGTTGCTGGCTCATATCCAGCCTCTCATCCACCAGCACCTCCAAGTCCTTGGCAGGGCTGCTCTTGATCTGTTTATCCCCTAGCCTGTACATGACTGTTTCCAGTCAATTTTAAGTAGGACAGAACCTTAAATATTACGGTATTTGTTAACACACAAATTACCCATTTCTGGTTACCATGTATTGAAGATTGAAGGGAGTGGGGAGGAAGAACTTTGTGGGTCAACTGCTGTATAAACCTGCTCATTTAGTATCATTTATTGCTGCTTGCTCAAGACTCAGAATAATACTTAGTGTTTCACAGCTCTGCATATGAAATAATGGCTCTGTAGAAGGCAAGACTTAACAACAACGGGGCAGCTCAATGAAACAAAATCTAAAGCTGTATTTCTTCATGCATAAAATTAAGTGAAAATGAGCCTTTTTTTCCCCTTAAACAGAGAATTCTTGCCCACTAGATGGAGCCTTTTATCTTTCATTATCAGGTTTTCTTCTGTGCAAAGATCACAGTATGAAATGCTGAAATGAAAAAATACAAAAATTGTAAAACAGTACACCTGATTCACGTGGCCCAAATGGACCAATTCCAAGTACTTGGTTTAACAACCAGCCAACGTTTCCACTAACATAATTAAAAATGCATGATTTTCATTCAATAAATGAACAGTAATTAATGTGAAAAACTAGGTTTAAGCCAGTAAAGGAAATAAAAGGATGTACATACCTACTGCTGCTAGGCAAACTTCCTGCTGTGTCATGCATTCTGATGTGGAATTTACAAGGTCAAAGAAGTGGGAAGGTTTATCAGTTCATACATGATCCATTCCTTTTTTAAAAAATTGATTTCTGTCTTATTTTTTGAGTCCTAGCAAGAGCTTATGCCTTGGGAAAAAAAACCCTATTACAAACCCCCTTCCCCTCCATTCTCACTACTGAGATTATTTTTCATGAAGTGTATTCCAAAAAACCCTACCTTTTTATTTTCTAATATTTAGTATTTATAGTTTTGCTGGGCACCAAAACTGATTGTAATACAGGATTTCATACTGTGATTTTTGAGAAAAATCTAAATCTCAAAAACCCTGGGAATTGTAGAATTTTCTAATTAAAATAAGGTTTTTTTTGGATCACTGAATATTTTCTTTTAGACAAATTGTAGTCTCTTGTTTTTCATGAGAACTTTTGAGAGCTGATTTGGATAAACCCATATGTGACTTATTGTAAACCCCCCCCACCTTATTCCAGCAGCATTAGAAGTTTTGCTTAGTACTCTGGTTCCAATCAAACTGTGTTGACTGATAAACAGACTGTTGATGAGAAAAATACTCTACCCAGCTCCTCCATTGTAGCTATGCTATTTTTTATTACTCTCCATTTATAAAGTCAGCATGGACTTCAATACTAAAAGCAAATGGTGTTTCAGCCTTTTTTTTTTGGGGGGGGGGAAGGGGAGAGGAAAAAACCCCAAACAACAACAACAACAAAACCACAACAAAATCTAGTATGAGACAACTTTTTATGGTGTGTCCCATGTCCTTATCCTTAACAATTTTCTGTCTGAAATGGGTTGCAACATACCACTAATTCAGACCTAAACATGGGCATGGACAAGTGATGTGGTAGTGCAAGGAATGCTTTTCTAGCACTTTTAGTTTTGCTTAGCAGGTGTTTGAATCTGTCAGGGTTTAAGAATGTTGGAAATAATTTAGAGAAGAAATGTGAGGGCATGTAGATTAGCTTCCCAAAGAAGCATAATCACAAAGATTGTTATTTATTGGACATCTCTTTTGCTGACCAAATTATATGACAAAGGAGCTCTCATTAACCACAAGACTGCCAATTTCCACTATTTTATTGCTTGTATTTTGATATTCATTATGTTCATAATCTACTAGACTTATTCTATGACTTTGTTGTACTCTTTAGGATACTTAAAGTTCAGTACAGCAGATGAGAGCACAAATATCTATATATCTCAAGGTTTCATGTATATCTTGTAAGCTGCACTTAAACAGGGCTTGAGGGAGGCATATACAGAGGAAAAATGCCTTAAACTTACCATATATGGCAAAAGCAAATCATGTCAGGATCTTATTGCTGTTACCACAGATGACTGAGAACAAAAGACTATCACAGTAAGTATGTACCACATAGATAACTGTGATACCTTCCTTTACTGTTTCTTTTTCTCATCTGTGTGTCTCAATTACTTCCTGAAATCCATAAAGCCACACCTTACTGACTTCCATCACTGAAAATAGAAATAGGTACAGTAATACAAGCAAGTTGCTACTGCTGGCATGGATGTTTAGAATATTAAAATAATTAATTATTAATTAAAAGCTGTATTACAGTGAAAGTAATCCTATTCCCCTGTGGTAAGTGCTGAATCAAAATGATAGAAAATTAAGATCAATAAGCTGAAACACAAGCTAAAGTGAAATATTGAATCACTATTTGGTATCCTATTACAGTTTATCTGGAGAGGATTTCCCTGAAGTTCTGTGTTAGGAGCAAAAATCTGCATTTAAATGGAGATACATTAGTAATGCATGAGCCAATACTTTGCAGGTCACTTTGCAGGTATGTCTGCAGAAAGGCAGCATTAATATTGCTATTTAAAATTTAAAAAAAAACCCCACAAGTAGTATGTAGACTGATTTTACTTTCATTCCTCCTAGTTTTACACTCATGGTTAGACTGACTTCACTGGAGTTAATCTTTATTTATACTGATGGATACAAAGGCAAAATTGGGTCCTTGATCTCTGTGCAGTGGGAACTGCAAAACTGTAAGTTTCAAATAAGAGTAATTTACAATAAAACAAACTATTTTCAATACTGAAACAGCAGAAGTACCATAAAAGCTTGCTATGTCTGCTGGGAGGGGACAGACTAGCCTGTATGGCATAGATCCCTCAGGGTCAAGGGGGGTTTTTAATAAGCAGAAGTTGCATTGAGCAATTTTTGTAACTATTGTAACTTTTGGTACCTGGTTTTGTAGTACAGAATGATGGTTTTGTAATCTCAGCATATTCATGCAAGCAGGTTTATGAAAGCATTGAGAGGATATGGGGTGAAAGGGGCCCAGCAGGCAAGGGCTGGTTCAGATGCTGGCAAAGAGTCTTGGCAGGGACTCTGCAGCACAGGCTGCCTGGCCTCACATTGGTGGGAATTCAGGAGAAGACAACAAAAGCACTGGCTGTCAAGCCAAGACTTCACAATTTCATTTAAAAAGAGAGAAAAATATGTTAACAGAACTGTGTGTTCTACCCTGGATAGCAACCACCCATGTTGGGTGAGTCTTCAGAAATACAAATGGATGTCAGAAATTTTCAAATTTATTTCCAGCACACTTTTTTTTTCCAAGGTTTTTTTTTTTTCAGCTTTATAATTACAGTGGTCCTGTAAGAACAACTCAAACTCTTTCCTGTCACATCACCTGCTTGGTGGTAATTTAAAATGATAAGTTGATAAAAATGATTCTAAGAAACACTTTCTACACTAAGGTCTCTGCTGCTACTACTGCCTTACCAAGATCAGCAAGAATCATTAACTGCAGGGAGTTTCTACAGCTATTAGCAGCATTTTAGCACTACTAACAAGATGTGCTGCAGTGTTTGTTCAAAATCACTTTAGCCTCTTCACTTAATTAAAGTGGCCTGGAAAGTTGAACAAGAAAACTATATACTATTTTCAGTAGTGCATTTCCAGTCTAGATATGATAAAACTGTACCAATACTACAATAGTAAAAGTGATTTACCAAAACATAAGTATAAAGTAAGTCAGAGAAGTAGCTGTCTGGAAGACTGTCATGCTAAGCTAAAGGCAAAGCCAGGCTATGAAGTAATTTGAAGAACTGAGTAAGAAGCAGGCTGTTTACTTATTTTTGATGCTTTTCAGTAAGTTTGTATAATGTTTATTGAACTACTTACAACTCTGAGGGGCTCTACAAGTGACAGGTACTATTAATAATAGTGTTAGAGCACGGAAGAAATGAAATACGATGTAGCTTCAGTTTGACAGTCACTGCTGTAGAGATTTTGCATATAAGCTAGACAAAATAACGTTGCGATTTTGGTCTGTCTCTGCTTCCTGTTGTGAGATAAAGAACACTATTCTCATGAGAAAAAGGGCAAGAGTAATACTGAGATGCATCAGCTAATGAATTGCCTTACTTCTAACTTGTCCATAAGACACCTCATAGCACACATCATCCTATTATGCTGTCATGCTTTAGAGACATTACTTAGTCACACAAAGCTGAGGATGGCAATCTGGCACAACACTGAAACCTGAGATTAGCAAAAACAGTGGTGTTCTGTCATGGCATTCAGGTCTAAAGCTCTTGTTTGACATGACAGCAAAGAACCTAAAAATACTTGCTATTTTGAAAGCTGTTACACTGCCAAGCTGATATGATGCATCTAGTGGTGAAATCTACTGAATTTGTTAGAGGACGGTATCCAAATGATACTAGCAATTGACCACACACAGTGCTGCAGAAAGGAGTGAAATTCCCCCTGCATTCCTCATGACTGGGCTGTTGGAGACAGGAAATAGAGACAGGGGAAGAAGGAGAGGGAATCTTTTCCTGACCCAAATCTCAGGGCTGGGTGACTATATCCGTGCACTCAGGCTTTGAACAATTTTTTCACCGGAAAGCTTTTAGACACAACCAGATCCAGGACTGACCATGATCAACAACTTGCATCTAGCTACAGTGATTTTCCAGCACTTCATATAAAAGTGAAAAAAACCCCAAACCCTCTCACAAAACCCTGTCTATCCTTCACTGGGTTTTAAAGTGTGGTATCAGTTAACCAGAACACATAGTTAATTATTTTTCTCTTCACTTCTTCGGAATCCTGATAAATCCTGTCACATTTAGATTAATATATTCACAAGAAGAGGCAGTAAAAGAGGATTTTAAAACACATTCATAATACAAGTCTTTCAGCTTCTGTATGGTACTGTTGTTCCCATCATTTGCAAAAATGTGCAGATACAATCATTATTCCTGTAACAATCAAACTGGGCCTGTAGCTGAAATATTGGCATGTAGATATTTGCTCAGTAAATACCTACACAGCTTGGGTTAAATGAGGATCTTGCTCATCTGTTCCACAGAGGAGAACAGCAGCAATGCCATAAATATTGCACATCAGTCTTGGCCAACCTTTTATGCCGCCTACTAGTGTGTAGGAGAGTTCCCAACATCTCTCACATCTCCCAAGAAATTTAGCACTTCTCTGCTTTCTTTCTCTCTGATGAGGATATGATTTTCCTAAGGGAGTTGATCTAAAGCCAGTCTCTGAAAAACAAATTTCAGCAGGTTATCTTCTCCTCCTTATTGCTGCTGCCAGCACTAGCTCAGCACCATATCCACAGTCCTGTTCTGCTGCACATGTTTCTCTGTCACTGGGCCTTAGTGCCAAAATTAAATTAATATGATTTGACAAAGCTCTTTAAAGGCTCAGTCCTTAAGTCTGCTGTGTTTTGTAGAGGCAGGGAGCACTGCAGCCATACAGTAGTGAGCAGGAACTAGCATTTGTGGCAAAGCAAAGGTGGCTGCACACAACATGCAAACTTACAATAGCAAAGATCAAAGTAAATCTTCTGAACTCTGGGAGGGTTAAATATTGCATATCTAAACCCTTCCCTCAAGGTCCAGCCAGAACTGAGCTAGTCATGGCTGCTCTGTTCAGACTCCTGGGTGACCCGTAGAAACCACCCAGTCTTCTGACCACCAGTTGCTGAATCTCTTGCTCCAAGCCCTTCTGTCAGTCAAGCAACCAGACTATTAAACTGTGCCAGAATGGTGGTTCTGGTGCTCAGAGAGCTCCTCTGGCCACAAGGAAGTGAACAATTGCCTTCATCTCTGAGCACTGGTCAAGGTGCAAAAAGAAAGTATGTGCCCTGCCACACCGAATCCCGGGACAGCTGGTTGCATCATGACTTACAGAGGGCAAGGGCATCACCAGGCTTGAAAAAAGGCCACAGCCTCTCTTAGCTACTAGCACTTTATTACAAATAACTGACTTCAATCAAATTAAATCCCTGACAAACAATTTTATTATGCAAGCTTTAACAGCAAACGGCACCAATTCCTAACAGAGTTTTATGGAAATATGGTATTAGATTTAAGTGAAAAAATGAAGAGAACAAACTAGAATATTCATCCTTATGCACAAAAGGCACCATTAATAAAGCAGCTGTGCTTCTGTCTAAAACATTTCTCTGGAAGCAGGTAATTATTATTTAAAAAACCCACACTGATCTGCTCCTGACAGCTCACAAGGTACAGCTCATCTACTTGCTCTCCCTGACAGCTGATCTATTCTAGGCACAGGTAACTAACTAATAAAGTCTATTATACTTCTAGTAGAAAAGTAATTCCATTTATCTTTACTCTTCCTAGCAGCATTGCTTCCTTCCACTGTGTTGGGGTGGGATGCTGTAAGAGGTTTCAAAAATGTGGTTATTTTCACCCCTACAATTGCTGTGCATTACTTAGAATTTTAGATTGCTTTGCTTTCTTGAGGAAAAGCAATTAGACACAGTATTACCATGAGGATGAAGCAAAAGCAATTATTTCTGTTACAAAATGTCCCCCTAGATCTGCATGTGAACAACTAAGTTTTTTAATTTTTAATTTTATTACTTTGTCTTTCTGTTAACAAATACGATTACTAACACCCTATGTACTTCTAATGTCTATATGATTTCAATTATAAAGCCATTACAGATGCTTATTAATTCTATTCCATTTATCTTCAAACTTGCATCATAAAATAACATTTGTTGACATTCATAGAGCTGCAGCTCCTCCAAACTTGCTCACAGGAATCCAGCAAAATTTACGAGACACAACATGAGATTCAACAGGAGATTGCAAGCTACACTGTTTGTAGTTCTAAGTAAGTTAACTGGATTAGATAGGATCTCCATGTCCTCCAAAATAAAGGACCGTTTTTGAAACGGTGTTGCCCATTGCATCTTTCAATCTTCCTTTCTTCTAAGCTATAAAGTCAGGGTTTTAAAAAAAAAATAATTCCAACAAAAATGTAACCTCTGACACAGCAAAGCCTATTGTAGCTAGTATTAGCTGCTTATTCCACTTCACCCACCATTAGAACCCTTTGCTTAAGGAAGGACACACAAGAGGTATCTGCCATGTATATGAATCAGTAAGTCATTGCATATGGCTCATTTAAAGTTCCTGTCTGTTTGCTTTTACAGGTTTTTTTGAGGGAGGCAAGATTCAGATTTGTTATCCACGCCGCTGAATACAACTTCTATATAACATTTGTCCCCAAAATGAAAAAAGGGAGATTCATCATGAAAGACAAGTCTTAAGTCTCATCGACTGTCAAAGACTTTATTCAAGTGGAAAACTAGCTACTGAGAATCTGTTAGCTAGTTGTGCACTCTGGCAAAAATCAGATTGATTTCGAGTAATGATTTCTGATATGACCAGGGCTCTTCGTGTTGGTGTGCCTCCTCCTCCTCACCTCTTTAAAGACTTTTCCACCCTGCCTGCCCCAACCTTCTTCCCTTTGCAAATTGACTTAGTGATTAATCCTTTACATTCAGAAACACATCAAGCACTTTCAGGCCTCACAAGGATTCAGTGGTTTGGGGGATGTTTTCTCCTGCTTCTTCTCTAGGGAACACTGCCTTAGCAGGGCTACACCTTGCTTTCTGCATGGGCTGAGAGGAATGAAAGGCATCTGCATTAATCATGTGCCATGTCAGACACTGCCCAGGCCAGCTGGTGTAAGCTCTTGAACCTCAAAAGCAGGGGCTGAATGCACCACTAAATTAATGTACTGCTACATGGTGCAGTCAAAGACATTAAAGTTTTAAGAGTGCAATTGATTATATGTAGTTCAACTTTCAAACACACTGGTCAAGATGGATTGCAACAGTCACGCTGTGGCACAGTGATGCATGCCAGCAGGCTCTCAGTTTTACTGTATGGAGGACTTGACATCAGCTTTTAACCAACCAATAAACTACCTTAACACACTGCTAGAAGTGAGAAGAGAAAGGAGCTACAAATCCAGTAGGTCACATGCAAAATAAAAGACTAAGCCAACTACATTACAACTTGTCTGCTGCCAACATCAACTAATTTCTAGCACTTGGAGTTGAAAGAACATGATGGCTGCACTTGCCAAGTAAGTAAATACATTCTCAAACAGCCTCTTTTTTAGGCTCCAGAGTACTTCCATAAATCCACTTCATAGCCTGGAATGTTCCTTATCTCACCTGAAATTACTGTCATCTTCAAACATTTGCAATTCCTCGCTAATTATCAGTGTCTGAGGGGCCCTGTAAGAGAAACATTCCTATCAACAGCTAGGAAAGCCACCTTTCTGAAATATTTTTTTGAACTCAAAATCAAAGCAGTGAGACACTGGAATAGGTAGCCCAGACAACTTGTGAATGCCCCATCCCTGGAAATGTTCAAGGGCAGGTTGGATGGGGCTTTGAGAAATTTGTGAAAGGTGTCTCTGGCCATGGCAGGGGGATTGGAACTAGATGACCTTGAAGGTCTCTTCCAAACCAACTGGTCTGTGATTCTATGAACTACGACTGCATCTTACTTGACTTAGCTTTTGCCATCCTGGCCATTTGTTGTACTCAACATTTTCCACTCTTTCTTGTTTTGTAGTCACTTCACAAAATGTGTGATACCTAGCAGAATCGCATCAACATAAACTATTTCACTGGATGTTTAAAATCAGTAGATACAAAATACTTTTTTTTTCTTTTGCAAATATTGAAAATTTTACTGGAAGCAAAATTATATCAGAGGAAAAGCAAACTTTGATAAAAATTTAGACATTTCTGTTAGTTCTAGAAACAATGATAGCAGCTTAAATTCCTCTTAAATTCACATGTTCCTTAAAAGCATCTGAAGGGTGAAAAAATAGCACTGTAAAAGATTTGTGATTAACTCACCATCTACATCAGGCTATTGCAACTTTTTAGAGGTATGGCATAAGTGTGAGAAAAGAAAGTAAGTGCAGTTTCAAAAGACATGAGTAGTATTGAGTATCTACCTGGGGGAAGAGTAATAGAGGTTGAAGTTTATTTCATACATTGTTTGCTTAAAATTGAAAAAAAATCTGACAAAACATTAATTTCTACTTTCAAATCGGGCAGATTAATAATAAAACACTGAGCATTTCCAAATTATATGTATTCCTTTTACTACTGCTGTGAGTTTTCCCACCAATAGTCTCAACATGTCTGCTGCACAGTGTATTAAAAGAGGGATGTATCTATGACTAATGCTCATAGCAAAAACTTAATATAGCTATAATACTTTAATTTGAATTCTTCTATGCCATACTATTTTAAATGTCCTGCAACACCCAAATAAAATAAGCTCTCTAATATCTACATGATTACAAAGTAAACAAAAGTACCTAAGAACATATTGACTTATCTAAATATTAATCTTGTGATATTTCATAATTAACCAAATTCAGAAGTCTCAAAGCAAGTGAGACCTACAACTCTATTTCACCTCATGGAAGATATGGATATAGGCACATATTCCTCCTAATATCACAATTTTAGAAGGATATTGTTATGTATCACTACAAGACATCCAGTGGCATGGAAGAGGTTGGTGTATCTCTGAGGTAACCTAGAGATGACTTAGGCAAGCTTTGGACCCATTGTGAAGCTTGCTGATCTCTGAACAGTTATATCTGTTTTGTAATTTAAGGCATGGTCACCTATCAAAAGGTGTATCCGTTGCAGAATAGGCAGCACTGCTCTTCTAGAAACAGGCAGGCTTGTTTCAAGACAATCAAAACAGCATCACATGCATGCCCACTGCAAGGCAGCCTGCATGAGACCAAGGGAAGCACCCTGTGTGATCCTCAAAATCAGCCAGGGAGAAAGTCAGATGAGAGCTTAAACCTTACTGGAGGGTGGGGTTATAAAACACCAAGTTAAACACCAACATTTCCTGGAAGAAGAGGAGAACCTTGCAAGATCTGTACAGATGAGCCTTACAGCAATGAGGTTAGTACATGGTGAGAGGTTTGACATGTGATGTCATGTGCAAACCTGGATGACACAGATTTTGATGGACTCATTTAAGGGTACATAAGCATTAAAGAGAGTAATGAAGTGTCATGTTTAAAAGTTGTGTAAAAAATGTAGTTCTATGACTTCTAATATCATTGGCAGCCAGCGGGATAAATCTCTGCATGCTGCTTTGAAAGGGTACCCATAAATAGCCATAGCATTCTCCAGCAAAGCACAGGACATTTAAGGAAGGCCAGAATACTGCAGAAAGCTCCTACCTGAAGTCAGTCAGCCATAAAGGATGCCTATCAGATGTCTCACACACAAACTATACCAGAAGTAGACTGAGTGGCTTGAAAACAATGCTGCAGAACAGAAAAAGTCCCTCAAATCTATTATTTTGGAAGTGGGGAGGAACATTTCAAAGATCTAACTATAGAAAAAACATGCCTTGAAAAGCTTGCCTTGCTGAAGCACTCTAAACTCACTGAATGCAGTTTGCTAGCTAATCTCTGCTGCCCACAGGTAAATGCTCCTATTAAGAAGTTTTGTTCCCTCTCTTGGATCATGGACTTCAAAAGTCAGGGGACGCTGAATGCAACACTGAGATAACTCCTGTAATTTGTAGAAGACAGAATGGACAATATCATTGATGTAGCGTAATGAGCCATTTCCCTTTTCCCTGCTGTGATTAATGGTGTGGATAGAAGGTCTGCTCGCAGAGCTGATGGACATGATTCTGGCCCTGGAGGCATGCCCTATATATAGTACCCTGCAAATACCTGCATGAGAGATTGGCAGGCAGAAGCAGCTCTGGGAGCCTTCGTTATTGTCCAGTTTACTTTTTCCTGAGCTTCTCCAGCTTGCACAATCTGTGTAGCCTCTGGGAAGGCAGCTTTAGAACTGGCTTACACGATGGAAAAAGCTGCTCTTCTTGATGCATATGATGCAAAGCAATATGACAATGATTGACAGCTAGGAGAGGAGAGGAGAGGAAAAATAAGTTAAGTTGGGTATTGTGTGAAGAAGCAGAAGGGAGAAGGAAAGAAAAGGAAAATTCCTCATTACCACAGCACGTGTGCAGTGGTGGAGATAAGAGCTGCAGAGTTTTATAAGAATCATTATTAAAATCAGTTAAGTTGACACAAGTTTATGATTATATAAATAGTACCCCAGTGATTACTGGATGTTTTTCTTCAAAATTTAATCTTCTGCAAATAGAAAATAATTAATAAGTTTAGGAGTCTGCCAGTCTAACTTGCCCTTCACATTTTGTGAACAGGTAATGTAATGTGAATACAAACCCTAGAGCCTAGTCCTATCTGCACTTCCATTGATGCACTCTGCTCCTCGTGTACAGATTCAAGGTGAGTCAGAACATGCCTGCCAGCTTCTCATTTCCTTCTCCCTTACCCTGTGGAGTCAGTCGTAATTTTTATTGAATGATGCAATTACATGCAATGTACCAGGCAAAAGTGCACTGATACTTTCATGCTTTCTTAGTTCAGGTCTGAAAACAGAAGAAAAAGCTGTAATTGATTCCATCAGCCTTATCTGTATTCAAACAAAAGTTAATGCTGAGACAAACTTCCTTCCATTAGAAAGGTGAACTCAAAATTTTTCGTCTCACTTTTTGCTTTAGGAGATGGTACCTGCCCAAGAGAGACATCCCATCTTAGTTTATATCTTAGTTTATATACAGTAGACTGTTAGGTTCTGGACCACTTGCATGGAGAGCTGAAATCCCGAGGGGGGTGGGGGGGAAAGGGGAGAGGCAGAAATTATAACAACTTGAAGACATTTGTGGCAAAAATGGAGATAGCAATACATATTGCAAGGAGGAGAGATCTTATTTGGACAAATCCCAACGGTCTCTTTTTCTTAGTGTTGCGTAGAAGACCTTTTTCCAGAGCTCTAGAAGACATGCTAGAAATCACTACTCATTGCTGCTATTTGGAAAGTTTTACAAGTGTCTTATAAAAATATGCCATGCTTGCATTCAGCCTAAAGGAATTACCATCATTAGTAAACAGGTTATGCTGTAGTTTTCCTCCTGCTACATATGCACGTGCAGCTCTGTATAACAAAGTCATGGGAGAAAAGCTTAGGAAATGACATGCACAGAAACCTCTTCCTCCAGAACAAAAACAAATGTTGGATTTTTTTTATTAAATTCTGATCTTCTACAGCTACTAATATCAGACCATATGCCACTCAGTTTGATATAGCATTAACACCAGTATTTAACAAGTTCTGCATGGAATCATGATGGTCTGAAATATCAAATCATACCTTCAAAAAGTCTTATTTGGTAATGGGACTAATTTCAGTGTGTGCCACTCTGAAAATCCTGTAACTCAAACCACTCACTCTTTATAGCAGGCTGTAATACAGGGTCATCATTGCAAAAGATCTGCAAGTCAAGATGGGTCATGACAGGTCAAACTTTGAATGTATTTCCTGCTTTGAAAATACTTGGCAGATGTCTCTATCATTCCTTAGGGATATGGGGTTCAAACAGTACAAATCTTCAGGCCAGATGAGTACATTCACAATCATGTTCTGGGACAACTGAAATTCCAAGACATATGGGCATTCATCTTTAGGGTAAATTCATACCTAATTTAGACCTTATCTAGTCAGTGTAGTTCACTGTTTCTTTCTGCCGGCTACAATTCAGAGAGGTACTAAATCATGTGTTTAAGCTAAGTCCATGCAGACATGTCATTGCCATCATAGAAACCTCAGTACCCAGCCTGTGTTGTACTGAATCGAAGTTATCACAGAAACCTCAGTTCCCAGCCTGTGTTGTACTGAATCGAAGTCCACAGAACTCCCTGTAAAACTTCTGACCATATAACATGATGGAAAAAAGGACAGAGAAATTTGTAGCCTCTCAAAACAACATCTAGACCCCCTTGTGCCTTTAAATCTTGATATAACAACACGATGGAAAAAAGGACGGAGAAATTTGTAGCCTCTCAAATCAACATCTAGAACCCCTTGTGCCTTTAAATCTTGATATAAAAAGCAAGCAAAATAAGACAAAATTTAGCTTAGCAAAGTCCTTCTACTTATAAATGAATCTCTTTATTTATAATCTGGAAGAGAGTAAGACACATCAATAATAATGTGGTATGTAAACTCTCTTTTCTTCCCAAAGCAGTTTTTCTTACAACAATTATTGTAATTTTCATTTTCTCTTCATTAAAGGAAGGTGGCTTGCTTCACTTATATATGCCTTGCGTGAGCCAAGCTGGTTTTACATTTTGGCATGCACACAGAACTTCTCAGCAAAAAACTTTTTCTAAGAAAGACCTAGAGTTCAAAAACTACTCAGTTTTGACACTGAGTAGACTCCTTCATTTTTGTTACAGCCTGGTTATGAAGGAGAGAAGTTTTTTAATTTGTCATATTAAATCAAAATTGTGTTAATCTGACCCTACTGACAATAAACCAATTTTAGGAACATATGAAAGTCCTGTGCTACTTTTCCAGAAATAGTACAAGCAAGAGTTATCTTTTCCCCAATCTTGCAAACAAATACCCCTTTTCCACGCCCAACCCCCACTACTAAAACAAGAGATGTATGTTTAGAAATTCATCCTATGAAGTGTTCAAGACATTCTGACAGCCACAATTTATCAACATAAATTACTGCACTTCACAGCAAAGCTTCTGTCTAAGAAAACACCATGTGCCCTAAATTGCCTGCTGCCCTCTTCAATAATCAGCCTAGTTTTTAAGATCTAGAGATTTGCTGATAAAGGACACCTCAGTGCATACTGCGACAAAAAAAATTGAGTTTCATACACATCACTGGAAATGTCCACACACTGCTCTATTAATCTTTAAATTGGGGTCATTTTTCTCTTGAGATGTGGTAATAGATTGCTTCAAGAGAAAATGGGGAAGAGCACCCAGACAGGGACCTGCTGAATACTAAGCAAGCTTTCCTCCTTCCTCCTTGGTTTAATCCTAAAAAGTATCTAATGGCCAAAGCTGCTGTTAACTCTGTACCAACCAACACTGATGCAGAAGGAGCACATGATGTGTTAGTAACACCAGTCTGCCCCTACATCTTCTCAAGCATCCTGTGCTGTAAGATCATGGCAGGCACTGCTCCTCTTCTCTCCCTCATCATAACCCATTTTGCTGGTTCCAGCATTATCACCCACCTGCTCATGATCCTACCCAACCTCCTTTGCAGTTCTCTATCTTTTTGTTTTCTCTGCAGATCAAAGTCTACTCACTTCTTGAAAAGCACCCTGACCCCTTGTCTTTTCTCTGGTGGAAATTCAGCCTCCAAGTTACAACAGATAGAAGAGACTTTCTCTCTCCTCATTCCTCAATCCCTCTGGATGAGTCTGAGTTCTTCTGAGGTACCTCTCTGTGTTCATGGTAACTTCAAAACACCTCCTCCTGTATAACAGTATGCACTGGCAATGCTGAGGTTTAAAGGTTCTATTGGAAGTTGGAGCAAGTCCAGGGGAGGCCACAAAGTTGATAGGAGGACTGGAGCATCTCCCCTATGAACAGACAGGCTGAGGAAGTTGGGCCTGTTCAGCCTGGAAGAGAAGGTTGCATGGAGACCTCATAGCAGCCTTCCAGTATCTGAAGGGGCCTACAGGAAAGCTGGAGAGGAACTCTTTGTTTTGTTAGGAGGGGACAGGACAAGCCAAGGGCAATGGGTAGAAATTGAAAGAGTGGAAATTTAGGTTAGATATTAGGAAAAAGTTTTTTACTGTGAGGGTGGTGAGACACTGAAACAGGCTGCCCAGGGAGGTAGTAGGTGCCCCAACCCTGGCAGTTGTTGGTTGAATGAAGCCTTGAGCAACCTGGTCTAGTGGGAAGCTGTCCCTGTCCATGGCAGGAGGGCCAAGGGCAATGGGTAGAAATTGAAAGAGTGGAAATTTAGGTTAGATATTAGGAAAAAGTTTTTTACTGTGAGGGTGGTGAGACACTGAAACAGGCTGCCCAGGGAGGTAGTAGGTGCCCCAACCCTGGCAGTTGTTGGTTGAATGAAGCCTTGAGCAACCTGGTCTAGTGGGAAGCTGTCCCTGTCCATGGCAGGAGGGGCTGGGATTAGATGATCTCTAAGGTCCATTCCAACCCCCAAAATTCTATGATTCTATGATTCAATTAGGATTTTCACTGCATCTTCCTCATTCCAACATACCAATGTAAGATTTTCTGTGTTATTGCCCATACAAGTTTCTCAGGACACACACAGCTTATAATTGATGGCTTAATGTCTTAAAAGTTTTAGGCTCTTCATTATCAAATAAGAAACTCTATAAAGAGAGTGGACACATTTTGAACTTTTTGGGACAACACAGACTGGACTTGATTGAGAGAAAAGAAAGGTATTTCTGTGGGAAATAAGTTAAAGTATTGCCAGATTGTCCCACATATAATGTGACAGTATAATACTAAGCAATTCTAATATATTCTCTAATGGTCCTGTTTTATTTCAGTCTTGAATTCCTAAATGACACTTGTCCTGTGGGAGACTGTTAAGACCCTCCTTGATATTAATGACATTTGCCTCACAGGGCCAGCAAGCCCCCAACAACATCAGACATTTAGAGCTTTAGAAGAGAGGACATCTACATTGTATTTTATCATGGACACTGTGAACTTCTGCCTCTCCACACTCTGGGAACATCACCCCAGTTTCACAGCAG
>NW_008659067.1:46255-48423 GCF_000695815.1 Acanthisitta chloris
GGAGAAGCTGCACAAATGAGTGACAGAAGTCCATGCTGCAAGCACCTTGCAAAAATAGACACTGAAAAAGAGCCACCACATACTGGTCCTGCTTGAATGCTAAATCATAGTTTTTGGCTGCCAGGAATGGTGTTGAATATCTGCACACAACCCTTTGAGCATCAAATCTGAAAGTTTTTTTTACACTAAGTAGGTCATATTTTTGTTCCCAAGTCACTGCACAGAGAGAAGGAAAAAACCACTGGGGCACCCAGTGACATTACAGGGGATAGGATGAAGTTAAAATGACAGTGCTTACTTCTTCATTAAAGCAAAGCATCTGCCACTTTGTTAATATTCCAGTATGCCCTACTCTCAGAGAACTGTGAAGGCAGCAATGATTAAAGCCAGTTCCAGCTGGGGAAAATGCATGTTATGCTGACCTCAAAAGTGTAATTCAAAATTTTTGCTGCTGAATGGTCTACACTCTAATCCGAGGCACCATCTGTGTAGGTACAGTACATACACAGTCTCAGGAGAGGCACCCTGGACTTATTGTCAGCATGACAGGGAACGAGAGATGATGGTTCACTGTCAATCCCTCCTGCCTAAAAAAAAAATTTCAAGTGAATCTTATGACCCAAGAATTAAAAAGTCACTGAACCTGATCCTTAGAGAGACCATTGCCCTGACCCAATCAGCTCTAATAGCTCAAAAAAGCCACTACAGGCTGCTCAGGACAGTTTTGCTGTAAATAGACAGCTGTGAACACAGGAGAGTACAGTGGCTTCCTGCCAAAATCCTGCATTTTAATAACTTGGTAATTGCAAGTTTTTGCAATCTGTTGACTGACTTATTTTAAGAACATCCAAGGAGTAAAACAGTATCACCAGCAGATTTTCTGGTCCTTTCAATTTCACAATGAAGTTTACAACAACTCAGTAATGACTGTGAATAATTCATAATAAGAGTTATAATGATGCGACACATTTTAGTGAATCCTTGAAATTTAGGATGTTGAAGGGATAAAAACAAAATCAAAATTAAATTCAATAGTGAATATTAGAAGAAAAATAATTAAATTCCATACTTAAAAAAACAGATTGCAAATTCAGTCTCAGTGGTGGTGTTGCTATCAAGCTCATGTAATTTCATTAGAAGTGATTTGCTCTAAAGATGAAGCATAATTTTAACAAAAATGACTGATCCTGCAAATGCCAGCATCCACAGGCAAAGCTGTGCATATGAGTATTCTCACTGCACAATGGGACAACTTGTGTGAAACTATTTGCAAGACTACGGCTCCAGTCACAGTCTGCACAACAGAACACTTGAAAAAATTATCTATCTTAATAAAAATAATGTGGAATTAAATCCACTTTTACTTGATTGCACTTTTTAGATTAGTGCTACAGACGATATTGCATAAGGGATTTGGAAGAAGTTTCAAATTATCAAAGTCCCTTTGCTTAAAGAAATGGAGTCAAGCACGTTTTGGCTCACCTTGGCTCACTGTACCCTTTCCATTGTCCAATGTTCTGAAACTGTGATCCCTAAAGCAGACTTCCAGAGAAAGCCACAAGACACATAAATGCAGTATTTCTTTCATGTACTAACAAGGTTTGAGAGAACTTGAAAATCTTGTTTCACTCGATATTGAATTATAGGCTTTTTATATCTTTCCTCTATACAGATACACTGACTGACCATTCAAAGTCAACCATTTGAACTCTAATGCTTAAACAGAATAATAAGTTCAGTTTCATAGTTGTAATGCCTTCTTCTAATTTTATGACAAAATTTAAACAATGGAAAGGTTTGTTGTTCCATTTCATGAGTGGAAGAATGAAAGCTCAGTTCTCTTACCCCCTCCTTCCAATGAGGCAGCAGGCTGAAATTAAAATTAAGTCTCTAGCTTCCAAGACTATCTCAGGAACTGCCTCATAATACAGCAGATAAATAGCTATAACCTAAAGTATACATCACAAAAGGTTGATCAGGCTGCAGGGGCAGTGACTGACTGCTTTTCTTTCCCATTCCTGAAATGCAGCAACAAACCCCTTTTGTGGGCCGGTGCATTCGCTGCAGTACACAGTGGAAAGGACAGTGAAAGTCTGTCAGAAGTAGGATGGAAGGTATAGCTGTGCCAGTTGAGCCCAAGAGATGGATGGTTTTTGTCGTCATCATTC
>NW_008659067.1:48443-50706 GCF_000695815.1 Acanthisitta chloris
TTAGAGCTTATTTCCTCAGTAAAGGTATATGTGCTTGCTAGCAAGAGAGGAAAAGTGCTGATCCTGGTGACAGATTGGCCACATATAAGGATATATGGATGTGATTTTCATCATACTTTGCAAAAGGAAATGCAGTGTCTTCACTTAACTCTGAAGAATGTAAAAAATGCAAAGAGTTGTTTTTTTTCCCCCCTGAATATTTAGCAATGACCTTCTTGACAGCTTATTGCAATTTTTTTCCTCATTAATTTTCTTCAGTAGTCACTACACATACCTCAGCCCTCCAGTTCAAAACAGTATCATGTAGTCCCAATGAACATACCAATTTTTACTAACAAGGAATTAAATATTCTGAGAGAATAAACTAGAACTGCAAGTATTTAATACTGGTCACTAAATACAACAGAATAAATATAAGATCTTAGAAGGGTGGCAGCTATCGTAGACAAGACAGATTTGTGATACATGTGGAATGCAAACTCCTCCTGCTTTCCTAACACCACAATTTTTCTAGTGGCAAGGGAAACACAGCAGTCTTTTCATCTCCTTGTCAGCTCCAAGAAGCAAACTGAAGAGGTTTATTCACTTAGAAATGTAAAGAAATACACAGTGAAAGAACTTTCTTGAAATGTTCTCCATCATTCATCTACTTTGAAACCATCGCTAGGCAGCAACACTTTCCAGTGGCTGCTTCAAGGCTCAGTGATGCCATAGGAGGAAAGTAACATTTAATTTTACTTCTTTATTGGTGGGTGGGAGGAATGGAATGTAACAAATGACCCCTGACATAAGGCATTTCATGGAGAATTGACCAGTTGGGATTAATGGCCCTTGGCTGCATTTGGACTATAAAATTTTTCAGCCAGCCATTAATTTTCAGGAAATGTTCTATTCCTTCGTCATTATTACTTAAATAAAAACATATTGTATATATGGTCAAATCAAATTATGGCCAGAATTTTGTCAAGCACAAGTGTGCAAATTTACTGTGTTATTAAAGCTTTTTCTTTAATGTTCAGATAACTATAGTTTGGTAGTGGAAATGACTGTTACACATGCTCAAGGAAAACACCCTTGCTTTGTCCTTGTATAAAGTGATCATGGGATTAGAAGCCAGGATAACTACTTTTGTAAAAAAAAATCACCATCAAATACCTCAATTTTTCTATTATGATCATGAAGAAAAGTAGTGTACAGAATCATCATCAAATACCTCAATTTTTCTGTTATGATCATGAAGAAAAGTAGTGTACACATACGCACAGATGTTCAGTGTAATTACATCCAACAATATGTATACTTATCACACAAAAATAGATACAGTATATTAAACATAGAGAGGGTTGTGTGGCATTTTTGCAGTGAATTTGGGCTGACTGCATTAATAAGGCATGTGAAAGCTATAATTCCATAATGCAGATCATCCTAAAGAAAGACTAATAAAACATTCCTATCACAATTATGCTCCCTGTTTTTTGCTGCACACTGCAGGACCACCAATTTATGAAAAGGAATTTAACAAAATTTTTATGGAAGCTATGGCTTGCAAACCTCAGTCTGTACTTCAGCTGCCATCAGTGAGACCATACAGTGATTTGAGAAAGACTATAACCAATAAAATTTTAGAAGCCTCTATAAATGACTGAAAATAGATTTTCTATACAAGAGCCTGGACTTGAAAATCTAATGGTAAGGTCTGGACCCATGACAGGTATATAGTCCAGCATAGTTAGTATTAATGTATTATTTTATCAATACAGAGAAGGAATTTATCAGCTTACCAGAGATTACAAAGCACCTGTGTAGAGCCAAGGATGATCCATAGATATCTGACTTTATAATCTTAAATGCTTTCTGTATATATAGAAGTGATGCTAGTTCATGGCCAGAGATGTTTTACTACTATGAAATGCACTGTTTTTCTTCTACCCAACCCAGAGTAGCATGTCTACTGAGTCAGACTGTGTCCTTATGGGTGGCCCCACTGAGGACACAGCAGAGCAGGGACTGATTTTGAGGTGACAAATCTAAAAAAGGAACAGTGAAGCTTCACTCATTCAGCAGCAATGGGGGACTAATGCCACTCCCTGTCTCTGAGGAGCAGCAGGGCTGGACACCAAGCTCCAAGCTGCCCATCAGCACCTGAGGCTGATGGGATCTCTGTGGTGCATGACAGGTGACCCCAACAGCCCTGAGGGGTGGTACTGGGCTTTAAAGTATTTTTACAATGCCACTTGCAGAGGAATCATAGAATCAACCTGGT
>NW_008659068.1:0-2227 GCF_000695815.1 Acanthisitta chloris
TATATTAAAATAAATTGTATTTATTTGAGTTAATTAAAAAAGTAAGCTTTAAAAATTATCATTTTAAAAAATATGAATCCATATTTGACCATGGAAAATATCCAGTAAAAGGGAAGAGTAGCATGGTGAATTTGCACAGTATATAGGGACACATTATGTAAAAATAGATGGCAGAGGAATGGTAAGACAACTTACACTAGTAGCTGAGTCATGCAAGTTTTTGTATTTTTGCACTAATGCAACAGTTTTTGTAGCGCAAGAGACTGATGACAAAACTTGTACTTCTATAGGAATTTAATGAAGTTGTACTGTGATTATGTTAGTGGATTATTTCAAAACACTGCTTTATAAATTATGAAGCATGTGTTTACCTCTGAAGACACTCAGCTTAAAAGACCCTTGGTATTACTTTTGCAGTTATTCCAGTATTCATTTATTTATGCTATCTTCACTATAATTTTTTATATTTTTCTATTCATGGCATATATTTTGATATACACTGATATAAAATTACCTCCTAAGACAGTTTTAAGCCATATTTTGCCAAAGTAAGCATCTTTTCCACTACTCTGTATCATAACTCATTACAAACTGTTGACCAATCTGAGTAAAACAAAACACCAAACAAGTTGTAGGGAGCACCTCCAATCAGAAGCATGTTTTTTTTTTTTCAAATTTTCAAGAATTCTTCTCATCTGTTCACACCTCTATCTTTTACACTGCCTTGCCTTCTTTTTATATCAACATCTGTTTCATCTTTTTACAGAAAACATGTATGGTGATGTCAAAATAATACTAATGAATGGTTTAGGCGATGTCTAATATGTGGAAGAGAAAAACTGAAAGATCAGGAATATATCTAATGAGAGTTGAATGAGGCATACTGGTGGAATAGTCCCCAAGATATTTAACATCTTTATTAGCCTAATGGTTATTGGCAGCCGATATGGATCTGCTGGAAGAAACCAATGTGCCTGCAGTGCTGCTCCAAATTGTAATCTTTTAGTATCTGAAGCTGTTAATAAAAAATACTGATGACTAGTAGGAAGATTAATCATACAATCATAGAATAGTTTGAGTAGGAAGGGATCTTCAAAGCTCATCTAATCCAACCTTCCTGTAATGAGCAGGGACATATTCAACTAGACCAGATTGCTCAGAGCCCCAACCTGACCCTGAAAGTTTCCAGGGATGGGGCATCTTCCACCACTCTGGGCAACCTGTTCCAGTGTCTTACCACCCCCACTTTTTCCTTATAGCCTATCTAAATATACCTTCTTTCAGTTTAAAAACATTGCCTGCTTGTCCTATTGCAACAGGCCCTACTAAACTGTTTGTCCCCATCTTTCTTATCCTTTTAAGTACTGAAAGGCTGCTGTAAATTATCCCTTGAGCTCTGTCTTCTCCAGGGTGAACAGCCCCAATTTTCTCAGCCTTTTGACATAGGAGAGGTGCTCCAGGCCTCTGACAATTTTGGTGTCCCTCCTCTGGACAGGTTCCAATGGGTCTATGTCTTTCCTGTACAGAAAAATATGAAGTGCAAAGGGCTGTGGAAACAGAAACTGCCAAAAGTATTAAGTTCATTGACTCCAATGACAAACTGCTAATTTTTTGTCACTGTAAGCAGGATGATCTGCCTGGAGCAGGGGTGAAACAAGTTAATCAGTACCCTGTTTTCAAAGCTATCAGTGGTGGATGGATAAGGGGGCATCATGCTGTTCTTGGTGCAATTGGTCTGACTCATCAATCCCAAAGTTAAACACCCTGACAATGAAGTGAAGATGTGGCAGTAAAGTACCTGATAAATGAAAAAACCAAATGATACCACTGATAACTTATCTGAAGATGCTGAGCTGTCACAGGTGGCCTGAAGCATGTGACTGGCAGTCAACCAATGTATACAATAAAAGATCGGTTTTTAATGGCAGAGTCTTCTAGCACATCCCTTAGTGGAATGTGTGTGAGCATTCCTCCCTTGAGTGGGGACGCTCCTCAGGGTTACTCCTTGAGGCTGAATGAAAGAGATTTGCCCACAGTCATTGGTACGGGTACATCAATCTCTATTTAAAAATTGGTTTTGCTAGCTTCAATATAATTGCTTTAATATAATTGCTTCGATATTGCTTCAAAAACAGTGCATTATACTAGCACTTATAGCTACCTATACTGTATAATAAGTAATTCTGATTAAGATTTTTTAGTCTAATCATTGTAATTTATTTTTATA
>NW_008659069.1:0-872 GCF_000695815.1 Acanthisitta chloris
AGCTCTGGACCACCTCCAGCACCTGCGACCCTCCAGATTCCCAGAAAGTGAGATCCCCCCCAAGGGTCTCCGTCAAGGGGGAACCCCCTCCCAGTTCCCCAGCACCCGGGACCCTCATGGGTCCCCAGCACCTGGGAACCTCCACAACTCCCCAGCATCTTTGACCCTCCCCCAAGTCTCTAGAAAGTGGGAGCCCTCCCAGGTCCCCAACACCTAGGATCCCCCATCAAATCCCCAGTAGGTGGGAACCCACCAAGGGCCCCCAGGCCCCTCCCAGTTGCCATCAGGTGAGAACACGCCAAGGGTCCCCAGCATGTGGGACCCCCTCAGCACATGGAACTCCCCCAGTTTCCCAGACCCTGGGACCTCCCAGGTCCACAGCAAGTAGGAACCCCCTGAGAGTCCCCAGCACTTGGGACCCCCCATCACCCTCTCACCCTGGCTGTGGGTCCCTTGGCTGTGCCCCCATGTGCACCCCAAAACCTCAGTCCTGCACCCAGAAACCCCCATGCCAGGATCTCCACCCACGCCAGACCAGACCCCCATTACCCTGGGCACCCCCAAACTTCTTGTCATGCTTGTCCCTAGCAAAACTGTCCCTCCTTGGGGATGGGGTGGTCTCCCCATGAAGTGTAAGTTAAATAAATCAACCCTAGTGCCAGGAATGGGGGCACAGAGCCAGATTTGGGGAGGGCTGAATGGGAGGAGCACCCCACACCAGTGTCATCCACATCTTACTGGCTGAGCCCCATCACCTGAGCCCCATCCTACCTGCAGGCTGCACCCCTTTTCCCAGGCTCCACTCCTCAGGACACCCCACCCTTCACCCCCCAGGCACAGACACATGTGTGTATATATATATATATGTTTAT
>NW_008659070.1:0-4073 GCF_000695815.1 Acanthisitta chloris
CACCTTCTACAACTACCTGAAAGGAGGAAGGAGTCAGGTGTGAGTTGGTCTCTTCTCGCAGGCAACCAGCAGTAGGACAAGAGGGCATAGACTCAGGCACTGCCACGGGAGGTTTAGGTTGGATATTAGGGAGAGATTTTTTATGGAGAGAGTAATCAGGCATTGGAATGGGCTGCCCAGGGAGGTGGTGTATTCACCATCCCTGGAGGTTTTCAAGCTGAAACTGGATGTGGCACTTAGTGCCATGGTCTAGTAACCATGGTAGGGTTGGACTTGATGATCTTTGAGGTCTCTTCCGACCTGGTTGATTCTATGATTCTATGATTCTGTTTCCTTATGTTTCCCTTTAGATTGCCTAAATGCTTCAGAAAAAAAGTGCAGAAGGAAAGCAAAGGAAGGGACTAATTGTGACAAGATTTATCCTATCAAGACAGATGAATGACTTATTTCAACTGGTTTCTTAAGGCTTGTTCCCCTCTAAAAAACCAGTATCTCTACAGATACAAGCAAATCGAGCCATGTCATGTGACTCCTATAGAGAAGAGTGTGACTGCCACACACTTTCAGTAGGTCATTCTGTACCATTTACCATGTCCTGTGCTGATTCTCACAGGTAATAAATCTTAGTCTCCCTTTTTTTGATGTTCCTTCCAGGTTATATCATTCCTCAGAAACAATGAAACTTTCTAACAATTCCATATATGGACCCAGACAGGCTATAAAAAGGATCTATTACCACCTAGCTTAAGGAAAGAAATACTTAGATATTTATAGGACTGAAATTAACTGGTATTTTTACAGTCTTGATCACGCAATACATTTCTCCCTAACTTCATTTTCTCTGTCCACTCCAGACCTTTTCCTGAACAGTCTTTTGAATATATTCTGCCCTTTGATGAGGGATGGACACAGCTCCCATTTTTCCTAAATGAACCTGGTTTGAGAGTCAGTCCAGTTCTTTGTTGTTGGTTTTTAGCATCTAATACAACATTTTCAAAATATTAAGTTTAAAATCTGCATGAGATAGAAAACTCTGACTCAATAATAGCCATTTACCAGATTCCTTCCCATTTTCAGTTTACATCTTTGCTTTATTTAGAAGAACAGTCTGAGATTTCTGGTTAAAACTACTCGTTTATTACAAATGACTGAATAGTTTACAATGAGTAACTTGTATGAGTTTTAACCATCCTGAACAGAATGGTCACTGGCACAACGTAATCTCCACAAGAACAATTTATATTTAGAATATATTTGATTATTCATGGCTGGTTGACCAGTGACTAGTTTTATATTTCTGATGACACTCATAAATATGATTAACTTGAACAGGAACTGAGGTGTGATGAGAACATAAGCTGTTATTAATGGATTCAGCAAAGCCCTTATAGACACACATGCTTAATTCCAAGAACTAGAGTTAGTTCCCTAGAAAGCAAGAATTAGGAAGTGTTAAATATCTTCCTGAATCAAGACCTGAATCAAGAGGTGTCAAAGTATTGATCTTGTGTTTTTGAAGTGTGGCCTGATAAGTTTTATTGCTTGTCCATAAAGCATGCTAAAGGCTAAGAAACTGAAGACTGTATTATGAGGATTCCCGCATACAATATACACTTGGAGAAAAACTCTGCTGAGTCATTCCTCATTATTGAGGCAAGACTCCAGAGTGATTACAATACAGAAATGCCCCAGAGAGACAGAATCACAGAACAGCTGGAGTTGGAAGGGACCTCTGGAGATCATCTAGTCCAACCCATGTGCTAAAACCCATTCACCTAAAGCAGATTGCACAGGATCATGTCCAGGTGGGTTTTGAACAGCTCCCAAGAATGAGACTCTTTAACATCTCTGAGCAGTATGTTCCAGTGCTCTGTCACCCTCAAAGTAAGAAGTTTTTCCTCATATTTCTGTTTTCAGTTTGTGCCCATTGGCCCCTTGTCTTGACATGGGGCACCTCTGGAAAGAGTCTTGCTCCATCCTCTTGACACCCTCCCTTCCAATATTCGTATGCATTGAAAAGATCTGCTCTCAGTTGTCTTTTCTCTGATAAGATCTGCTCTCAGTTGTCTCTTCTCAAGGCTGAACAGTTCTTCCAGCTTTTCCTCTAAGAGAGAGCTTCGGTCCCCTCATGATATTTGCTGTCCTGCTCTGGACACAGCACTCCAGATGTGGTCTCACCATTGCATAGTAGAGGGGAAGGATCCCCTCCCTCAACGTGCTGGCAATTTTCTTCCTAATAGGCCCCAGGATACCACTGGCCTTCTTGGCCAGAAGGGCACACTGGTGGCTCATGGACAGTTTGTTGTCCGCCAGGACTCCCAGCTCCTTCTCTGTAGAGCTGCTTTTGACCAGGTCAGGCTCCAGCCTGTGGTGGTGCATGGAGTTTTTCCTACCCAGGTGCAAGGACCTGTTTTTATCCTTCTTGACTCTAATTGGGTTCCTCCCCCACTACTTTCTCCATAAACTCAATCTGACCAATCTAATGCATGCTCCATGGTCTTATGCCTCAGCGTCTGACCCAATTCCAAAATATTTTACATAATCATTCCTTTAGAAATCTTCCAAGTGTTCTTCTGCTTGCTTGCTGTGACCCATAGTCTAAAACACATTCAGACCATCTTTCCTCTTCCCCACCCTTGGCATGGGTTCAGTGAAGGGAAATCCATCTTACAACTTCTCTCAGAAGAAGTGAATGCTATGAATACTAGGCTGGTAGTGCAGATCAACATGTGAGTGTGTATGTACAAAAATGCATATGCTATATGCATGTACGTTGGGAAAGGTGAAGGTTCCGAGCAGGGAAGCAAGCGGCCGACTCCGTGTGGGTGATACAGCAAGCTCCAACTTTATTGTCTGACAGGCTCTTTTTTTTACAGTGCAGGACAGGCATACAATTATCAAACATTTTTAATTGGCTAGGCTCTAAAGATAGCATTCAGGTACTCTCCCTATTCGCAGCTGCAGCTGTGAGGATTATCCTTGCTTTCCCAGGCTTGGGTGCATTTCTAGCTGTTTTTCTCGAACTTGGTTTTTTCACCCTCAAGGACGACTTACCCCTGCCTTCTGCCATGCTGAGTTACTCCCTATCTATATATAAGTTACTATCTCCAGAGCCTTGCTTGTACACTGTATTCCCAGGTGCGCTCCCAGGACTGTGTCCGTGCGTTCCCAGGGGACTGTGTCCTTGCTCTTTTTAGCCTTCCCCAGGTGCATACCCAGGATCATGTCCTGCCATTCTCCAACACATGTATATATAAGTCTTTGTAAATCTATATGTGTACATACACAGATGTATTTGTACAGTCCATGAATAAACTGATCCATATCTGTATAAAAGTATGAATATATAAACTAGAATATGTTTTTCATCAGCACAACTGCATATAGAAATGCCTGGTCAAATAGATTTTTTTTTGTATTCCTGTCTTGGAGAGAAAACAAGGGAAATCATAGTAGGATTAATGATTTCAGGTTGTTTCAACAGAAAAAAACAAACCACAAATTTCTTAGCAGTTTCAGATTTGGAATTACGAAATAATAAACTATCTCTCCCTCCCTCCAGGCAAGTACAAAGGCCATTAGACACATACAACTATCCTGTATACCAGAGATAATTAACTTGGTCTTTTGCCATCTAAAGAGATATATTGTAATCATGCTAACTGAGCCTGTCAGTCTGTAATTAACTGTCTTTTCTTTGCAAACATATTGCTCAGTGGTGTCTAGAGGCCAGCATGAGCTGTCTGTACTCTAGGTAGATGTTACCTATGTTTATAACCAATTCTTTTTAACTGCATTGATAGTGCTTCCTCATCAGCTCATCAGCTAAACTGAGCATGGCAACCTAAATAACTCCTGACATTTGCAGCACCTTGAAAACACACTATTCTGACTAGACCAAGAAAGGCAGAGGTGGAGACTGGGAGAATGAAATCCCTAAATCCACTTTAGAAGAGGATCAGGTTTGAGACCATCTCAGGAACCTTAATGTGCATAAGTCCATGGGTCCTGATAAGATGCATCCTTGGGTCCTGAGGGAACTAACGGGAAGATGTAGTTGCTAAACCACTATC
>NW_008659071.1:0-36265 GCF_000695815.1 Acanthisitta chloris
TACCTGTCTCTCAAACCGAGACACAATACTCAACACAAAAATATCTGATAGTGCATATCTTCAAGGGTCAGATAGAGGTTTCATATTTTCTTAAGAGGTTCTCCTTGTTCTTCTATTGTTTGCAATGGTACAGGTCTGCTGTACAGCAAAATACAGTTAGTGAAATAATGTATGTGAGCAATACAGAGGTTTCTCCTGCCTCTACCTCTCCACCCCCACACTGGCCTTGTTTATTCCCATTCTTCAAGAAGAGAGGAATTCAAAATCCTACATATAGAATCGTAAAACAGTTTGGGTTGGAAGGCACCTAAGGGACCGTTAAAGGTCATCTAGTCCAACCCCCTTGCAGTAAACAGGGATATGTTCAACCAGATCAGGTTGCTCAGAGCACCATCCAACCTCGCCCTGAATGTTTCCAGGGATGGGGCATCAACCACCTCTCTGGGCAACATGTGCCTGTGTTTCACCACCCGCATCATAAGAAAACTATAGCTGGTCTAAATCTATCTACCTATCTATCATATAACTCTCTACTCTGTAATCTACCCATCATTTATTGATCAGTTCATTGCAATTATCAGATCAGCAAATTAAATAAACAAGAAAGAAATGTTTTATTAATACAATAAAGCATCAATTAAATCCAGGGTGTATGTGACTACAGGCTCCTTCAGGTTCTTGCAGAAAAAATATTCTGAACCAAATTAAAATAACTTTTTTAGTTCATACTTTTCTAGGCATATCAATACATTCAACAATAAGATATGTATATTTACAAATATCAGTGTCTAAATGAATTTTACCTAGGATTAATATACAAAGATATTATAAGATGCATAAGAGTAATTAACAACTTCAAGCACACAGTTAAAAAACTAATAATACTAAACTATTCTAAATACTTATATGTATGGCATAGGAGTCTTAGTGTTACAATTGTACCATGGCATAGACAATCTGGGGGGAAAAAAGTATTTCAGGAATTTTGGGACAGAATCGTGCATTTCCTGTACCTCCTAACTAAATAGGCTGTTTTCAAAACTCCTCTTATATCAGATGTTATTCTATTTATGTAGCTAGAGCACCATAATTAATGTGATAGGTTCAGAAACCTGAATCTGTTAATAGAAGAAGTGTGTGTGATATTTACATCTCTTTTGGAGAATGATGTTGACAGAGCAACATTCACAGAAGAGCAGGACTGTTGAATATTAATAAAAATATGGTACTCAGTTTTCTAGATACATATACTGAGGTGGTTCTACTGCTAATTTCAGTGTGAATTAATTTGTTAATCATAATTTTACAGCCAAACACCCAGTACTGCCAACAGAGTCTGCAAGTGACAGGAATTTATTTTTGAGTTTGGAGGTTTTTTCTGCCTAAATAAATCATGAGAGCACTCAATACATCATTTGTGGTTTTCTAGCATTTAAGCTGTCATAGAGCTTCTCACGGATCAGGAAACACCACAATGTAACTTATGCAATGAGTCACATCATCATTAGCATCCAAAGTGTAAAACCCCCCAAAATTAAAATTCTTCACCCATAGCATTAAGTATTTCCTTTGGAAGTATTAAAGGAAGTACTTTCTTGGAGAATAAAGACTTGAAGGCCAATGTTAGCAGAATCTTTCCCAAGTAAGAATCAGGGAATTAGATCCTGTATATGTAGCTAATAATTGAACCTCTTCCAATACAGAAGAATTTTATCCCACTCGGAGAGTTAAAAAATGCATTTTCAGAATTTTGCTATCACAGTGAATACTTATATGTCCTGATAATGTGAAATACAATTTTTCTTCCCTAAGAAGAGAGAGATATTTTTGTTATTTACCATGGGTTTAGGTTGACATATTTTATTTACATATTGTTTCTTCCCTTCTGAGGTTTCATACTGATGGTCCTTTGAGGAAGTTAAGTACCCCAAAGCACTACCTCTTTCAGTGTTTTGTTGAATTTGAATTAAGTTTCCCTGTAGTAAGTTGCAAAATTGTTCAAAATTGGCTCTAGGCATCCTAAGAACCCTAAAGCTTCTAAGGGACTTGTTTAAAGCTAAAAACTGAATATTTCCTGAAGGAAAACTACATGTCAGATTTATATTATAATGTGTTATTGTACTTTTTGTTCTAATTGGGTTTGAAGCCAAAATGCTGCTGTTTTGCAAATGCTCCTGTTATTATTATTTCCACATAGAAAACTAAACAACAAAGGAGCATAATAAAAAACAGCACCAGAAGAATAGCAGCTCTGGCAACTTTTCCATCCATTATCCATATTATTTAATTATACATTTTTATGTCACATAGGAGTAAGAAATTTTAATATTTATGTTGAAGCACAGTGACAGGTTCCATTTTATAGAAATAAAGTAAAATTACTTTGAGTGTCTAAGAAAACTATATTTTATTTTGAAAATTTTAGCTTAGCCTCAAGAATTAGATAAGGAATGTGAAAAAGTAAACAATATCTGCCAATACAGGATATATAATCATCAGCAAATTTGTGCCACTACTCTGCACTTCAGCAATACTAAAATACTCTTATTTGTGTGTACTAAATACACTTATTTAATACCAATAAAACAGTAAAAACAGCTAAATGAGATGCCTAAATGCATTGTTTCTTTAATCATAAAAAATTCTTGAAAAAAAGTTTTTCTTTAAATAATAGAAACTCTTTCATCTTTGAGATTTAACCTTTTGAGTCAGAGAGGTAACCTAGCAATTGCTTTATAACTTTGTTAAAACTTTTCCCTTTATAAATTATGCCTGGTTATCATTTATCATGTACTCTATGTATGTCTATATAAACAAATTAAACTCTGAGAGGTAATGGTAACTTCTCCAAATCAAAAAAAAAAAAAAGCACCAAACCCCTCCACAAATATTTTCCAATTTTTAAAGTAACACTATCAATACTGCAAAAGTGTACTTGGTTTTATGAAATGCATTGAGACCTGGATTCTTAAGGTGGTCCAACCTTCTAGACTAAGCCAGTTAGTATGGCAGCTGACTGTATGTACACCTGTGAAACAGAATGGTATGAGTGGTTCTGTTGAACATTCTTTATCTTCTACAAACAAAGTCCTCCAGCTGAGTGATATTTCACACCAGGTCCAGTTCCTTCACACAAATGGCATCTGAGGTTTGGGTATCCTCAACAAGTCTGAGAAGCTGTCAGTACAGACATAGTGAGACTATGCCATGCTTCATTACTTTGAGATACAGCATCACACACAGACCTTAAACACAAACAAGCAGAAAATCACAGCACTCAGAATTCCAATGTTGAAAATATTCAGACGCTTGAAATAAACACTTAAATTGTAGTTTACAGAAGAGATTAAAATTCTGTTCTCTCAATGTCTACATATTTCTGCACTACAGGAAACAGATGGCCTTTGACATCAACCAACCTTTGGAAAGCAAAAGGAAGGGAGTTCAAACACAAGTCAAGTCAATGCGCATTTCAGGTTGCCTGTTTACACATAAATCCTTTACAACCTTACATCTCAACACAGTCTATGCAGAAGGAATACCTATACTAAACTCAATTGCATTTTAATTCTCTGTAGAATAAAGAAAGAAGGTCAAGTACCAGTTATACCATAGCCATAATGTACTTCAACTGTATAAAAATGTCTACATTAGAGGAGACGAATTCTGGTGCAGCCATCCATACCAGTTGCTTCATAGTATAGTTGCAGAATCCATGGAAGAAGTAATTGAAAACATTTGTAATTTAGGTTATATCTTAAAGGAACTGCGTTTCAACTCATTGTGTAGTGGCTAGCATAGATCCTGAAGATGCTTATTCCATAGGCTACTAATATTTTCATCCAGTTAATATAAATGGGGATGCTTTCATTTTCATTTTAACATCAGATGGACTTCATTAGGTACAGAAAAATGTTTAAACTGTAAGATTTGTTCATATTATGGTAACTATATACTGTAGTGGGAAGACTGTATGATGTGAAGGCACCAGTATACAAGGTCTACAGGCAAGCCAACATGCTGCATGTATTAATTATCAGTGGGTTATACAGTTTATTGACAATTCCATCTATTATCAACTTACAGAATTTCCACATTTTTGATGAATTTACTTTGAAAATGCAGAATCACTGATCTATATTAGAAACAGAAGATGGGTTTGAATGCATTTCAAAGAGTACGTATTAGTAACATAAAAAATATATATCTATAGGATATAAAAACATCTTTGTTTATTGTGGTACTTTCTATAAAATGCTTGTTATTTCATTGAATTACCACAAAACTTATCTTTCCTTGTCAATATACACGCAGTTAGAATAAAGCATGATTTCTAATGATGTTTCCTTTATTTAAAGTGCAAAAGGACTTTTCTCATTTAGAAGCTAAGCACAATAGGAAGAAGGAAGTTTATTTGCTTGCAATTTCAAACAAGGATCGAGACATTGTTCCTTAGTGTGACTCATAACCAGGAATTCATAGCTGATTCCTGTTAGGTTACACATCTGACTCATGTCCTCTCACAAGGTGTGGTTCAGAAGCTATTCTGAAAAATGTAAGACAATAATTCTCAAGTATACCAAGGAGACTTATAAAACTGAGCCAATTCAGTCTCCTGGAAATGACTAATGATAACTGTTTCAGCCATTATTTGCAAATATTTACTCTCCAAGGCACAAGGCCACAATTACCTAGGTTTTAACTGTACTTATACTGGGTATGTACACTTCCCAAACATTTTGGGCCTATTTATATTATGTGGCATAAAGAAAAGTCAAGCCACTACTGCAATCTATATGTGTGTATATATGTATATGCATTTAACATCCCTTAATTAACTCACAAATCACTTTGAATTACTAAGAAGAACCAAACTATGGGGGTTTCCCACTTTTTCTTTTTTTGTTATTTTTATTCTTCATTAGCACAAACACAAAACTTATTCTGGAAGGTAGAATAGAAAACAAACTCATGCATAAAGGGGACTAGAGAGACTCTTATTATAGCCTGTCTGTGAATACTTTGGCATATGAGAGAGAGAGCTTCACAGGCATCTCATTTCCATCTCCTGAAGACTGCATCTACCAATTCTTTTCATGCTTTCTTGCCTATATGTGTAAGTGACATGTGCTGTAAACTTCTGGAATTGAAAAAGATACTCTGCCCTAAAGAGTGTGTGTGCATGTATATATATTATAGCCTTCTAGCCACAGATGCAACAGAGACATTGGAAGGAAGAAACTCCAACAGCAGTACAAGAGGCAGAGTAACATAAGGCAAGCTAAATCCTTGGATGGGTGTTTTATGCATGAAAAAAATCTATTATACTTTCCAGCTACTCTTCATAGTCCTATGAAAAATCTTCCTTTCTCTTCTCTTCTACATAAAGTGAATGCTGTTCTGGGGACCTACCACAATAAGCAAAACAGGGAACGAACTACAGAAATGATTATATAGAGAGCAACAGATCCACATCTGTGTAAAAACTGTAGAAATTATCCTACTGCTTTTCATTTTTGTGTGTTCAGAAAGTTTCTCTAGGAAACAGAACACCCATCCCTCATAGCTTTAACCTCATATTTAACTCCCCCCAGAAACACTTTATAATGAAAGCTCAATTTTGTAAAATACAATCTAGTGTACTTTCGTTGCTGTTAATGGCAGTTTCACTTGAGAAGGACTTGGACAGTGTATCTCAGACTAAGTGAAAATATTTCCTCCATCATGCATCAACAAATAGTTATTGAATCAGTTAATCAAACTTTCTTGTAGGGTTTGCCTACTTTCACCAAGGTTACATAACGCTGTTCTTGATTATCATTACCACAATACAATTTGATAAAATTAATTCTTTTCTTATGAATTTTAACCTTTGGTTCCTAAACAGTCAATGATGCAGGACATAAACTTCAAATAAAGTCATACCAGAAACTAAAGTATTTATAGTATTAACTTAACCTTACTTACAAACCAATCATTTTAACCACCCTTTTGCAATCATAATTTCTTTTTTGAAAGATTCCCTAGATAAACTGTTTTTTCTGATCAGAGGCAGATCTCTCCCTGCATTCAGGTAAATAGGTATCTGGGTCATGAAGTTCTTTGTGTTTTGTGGTAGTTTGTATTCAAAGGTTAAACCGATTGATTAAAATGGCAACTAGCAAGTCCATATAATATGGTTACAGGGTGGCCCAACAGTCTCCATGTGCACCTCATTAGGTCTAATTGCATTGAAGTGAACTGTAATTCACTGTTAATCTAAAACAGCCGAGAGGATGGAGTTCTTCACACAAAGTGCAGTCAGGTAGGTAATTTCAAGCATGCTTTGTGTCCTTGCAAATTACAGCAGAGTTAAGAGAAAGCTTACATATTACTGACAAAATGAAAAGGTTAGTAATTGGTGGATCAGGCTAAATGCAAACTAATTTTTGCTAGCAAAAGTATCAGGGATGTGCATACATCAGACACCCATAGGTTTGATAGAATACTATTCAATTAATTTCTTATCTGTCAAGGTCTCATCTTCATACTACTGGAAAAACCCCAAGTATTTCTGCATAGAGAATATGCAGGAATAAAATGAACTTCTGCTTAGAACTCGCCTGTGTGTTGTACAATGGCAACTTTATTGTCAGCTATTTGTGAAGCCTAATGTTCTTGAAGCTAGCTTTCTACAGATTACGAGAAACAAAAAAACTAAACAAGCAACCAACCAACCAAAAAAATCAAACCAGTAGACAACTCCTGAAAAATCAATTGGAAGAAAAATACAGGCATTTCAAGGCTAAACTCAAAATCTAGACATTGGGCACAGAGATGTTTGCTTCAGCTAACATCTGAATACTGTTGTTATATTTCAGATTAGGCCTCTCATAACTTAAGTTCCTCCTGTTTCTGATCGATTAAGCCTTACTTTGCATGTTCAGCACCAGCAGAACAACTTAAAAAGATAATGAGTGGTTCAAAAATCAAATGCCATTACATATGCCAATTTTAAGGAACACTGATAAGCTTAACCACCTAAAATCACAGAATCAATTAGGTTGGAAGAGATCTGTGAGGTTGAATCCAACCTATGACTGATCACCATCATGTCAACTAGACCATGGCACCAAGTGCCACATCCAGTCTCTCCTTAAACACCTCCAAGGATGGTGACTTCACCACCTCCCTGGACAGTCCATTCCAATGTCTAATCACCCTTTCTGTGAAGAAATTCCTTCTAATGTCCAAACTAAATCTCCTCTTGTGCAGCTTTTGTTGAATTTTTTTCAACCAGTCTAGCTGAATATTCATAACTTAGTTTCCAACTGTACTACTAATTAAACCAACATGTTATTTGTTGACATTGTGAGACCCCAAATCACAGAGTAGGACTATGATGTGCTGGGTAGCAAGAGCAACAAAACAGTCACTTCACAGAGATTGCAGAAGAAAACATCAGACTGGACAGAACAGAGAGTTGTAAGCAGAGACAGGTGCACAGGGAAACCAGAAAAGTCAGAAATGCAACTTTCGTCATCCTCAGCCTGACATTTCTTCATATTTCTTTCACAGACATTATAACAAGGGAGAGGTTCAAGGACTTGAATTTAATGAGGTCATCTTTTAAATATTCATGGCAAATTTCAAGTACAGGGCCAACATTGAAGAAAGCACAAAACTGCTTGTTTGAAAATCTAACAAGTGGGCAGTGAGGGTATAATGGAAGGCAGGAGCTGACAATTCAACAGAAGGGGAAGATAGAAGACAATGCACTCTTATATGATACAATAGAGATACAGGTTTTGTTGCAGCATTCACTTGGATATGATGAACTTGTGAAGGCCAGAAAAAAACCACTATTATGGCAATTGAGACATAAGATGTTTCTTGAACAAGAGTTTAAAATGTTTTCCTATCAATCCAGACAATCATACAAGATGTTGCTCAAAAGAGAACTCTAAGAATAAGATGAAACTTAGCTAGGAAGCGGTCTGAGGTGATTATAATGAATCCAGGCCTTTGTGAGAGGCAAGGTGGCAGAAAATGAAAGCTACGAGGGGAAAACTGTCTGATAAAGTGTTCTGGTTTAGTCATGTACATCTGGATCAGTCAATTCCATTAGTTCAGAGGTAATGGTAATCAGAAACAAAGACTGTATTATGAAAAAAATAGAAAATATTTCAGAGGTGACATCTTTGTTTAGTTTCCAGACTCAGCAGTTAGGAGATGGTAGCTGAAGCAGAGTTCATACACTAGATTACTCTGGGGTTTTACTTAATAATTTAAAAGTATATATTACTTAAGAGATGGCCTGCACATTTATTCTTGTGCTAAAGCAGAAGGTGGAGATTACATTTTCCAGCTTTCCTCATTGCTTGGAAGATTTTCTAAAATCAGAGGAGCAAGAGATGATGCAAAGGATGATGTATACAAAATATGTCCATGAGCCTGCAACTATAAGTATGTTAATCATTACAATATTATGTAAATATAGAAGCTGACAATATATGACATCAATGCATTTACATGACAGACAGGTAGATAATTAAGTTTATAAGTGCTCACTGTCAAGCCATAGGAAAATATTTAAATTTACTATATGCAAAAGACCCACATTTTTTGCTTTACTTAGGTTTTTTTATGATGCAGGGATTAATTTGGAACAAGACCTTATTCATCACTGATGGTGGGATATTTTTTGTGAGAAATAACGTAGTAATGCTGTGCATGAAGCTTCACCGATAACTAAGTTAGTGCTAAATGTACCTGATGATAACTTTCTCAGCTTCAATCGGTTTTAGTACTCTGAAAAAAGAGTTAACTCCCAGACTTCATTTGATGCAGGATGCAACCTTCCTGTTTCTTCCCTTGTGTAACGTGTCACTAAATCATATTCACAGAACCATTAAGGTCGAAAAAGACCTCTGAGATCAAGTGCAACACCACCATATCAAATATACCGTGTGAGAAAGTGTACAAAACGTTTTCTTGATGCTTTCAATCACAGTCAACATATCAATGTCCTCCTGATTTCTGAGCAGGTTGCTTACACTGCTCATCTCTGTGATGACCAGTAAAGAGAGTAAGAAAGAGGCGAATAGAATTCATTTCATTAAGAGTGGAAGAAAAAGAATATTGGTGTTACCAAAGCACTAACTACAATTGTCTGATGAAGGAAAGAGATCCCTCCCTGTAGCCCTCCTAAAGTGCTTTGATCCAGCGTGCTTCAACTGACTGTCTTCACTAATCTTTCACTGAAGAGGAGGATCTTTTATCCCCTCACTTTCTGTCCATGAGAGAAAAAACACATGTGTAGACTGAAAGAATTGACAGTGAAGAGTGTCAGTTGCCAAAGGTGGGAAATGGTTAGCATTACTTTCTGAACCTACTGCCTCTTTAATTCCTATTTAAATGAGTGTCAAATGGATTACTTCAGGAGCAACAGAGGGAAGAAATTTGATATACCACTGTTGTTGCATCATACTACAGCATTTCTATAATCTTCCCTCTTCTGATCTTTTCGGGACAGGGGCTTTAATTGTTAAATGTTCCTAAAGACAGTAAGTTGCAAAATAGCTAAATACACAGTTACCTAGGTAGTAGGTACCACCAGCACACACAGGAAGGATGTGTTTTGTATTTAATGCTCTTATTGTAACCACTACATTCATGATTTTGTTCGTTACTGATAAGCAAATTGCCAATACGTGGTAAGAATGCTTCATTAATTACTCTAATTACACACAGAATAATCACATGTTCATATAATGAACATATGATTACATTCACATAGGATTAGCTGCTCCAGTCAATGTAGAAAGTTCAAGTACTAAGACACAGATGGTGTTCAAAACAGTATTTTAACTCATTAAACTGGACTCTGGGAGAAGCAGAAACAACTTGCACAAACTGTGCAGCTGGTTGAATTGTATGTGACAGTGAATCAAACCTCTCTTGCTTCCTATTCCATTTCAGGAATTCAAAAACTTTAACTTAGATCACGTTACTGTCCCAGACTTTTCTAAGGCTCTTTTTGGACCTTTTGTGAAGGCTGTCCACCTATCCTTTAGAATCCGAATTACTTCATTAGTGTCTCCAATACCTTATTTTTGCTTTGAAGGCTTGATTTAAAGTTAGGAAAATCTATTTTGTGGTTTGGCTGGTGAAGTTTTGATCAGCCCCACAAATTTACACACATCCTACAGTTGAGTGCTCTGCACTCAAAGGTCTGGAAGACTAAGGCAACACCTAACCAACACCTGCATAGAATTAGTACTACAAAGATATTTACAGTGTTTCTATATTAATAGAAAACACCACAGTGTTCCAAATAAAAATAAATGCTTGATCAATTTATGATTTACTTGCAAGAGCCTGCTTTTTATAGTCAAAGGTAAATCCATAAATTCATTCCTCTTTCTGGGACAACTTACAATTTAATATCTTTTATTTCTCTTTTCTTTTCCCTTAATATTCAAGAAAAAATACCCCTGAAATGTCACTTGATTGATTGTAATGGCCAGCTGTTACAATCTCAATGGAAGTATAAGATCTGCTGCCTAAGGTGCACTGAAGAGTGCCAAGCCTCATAGCAACTCAGCTCATCCTAAAAAGCACCAGTCTGGAGTGAAAACTGCAATTTAAAATTCTCCCAGAGACCCATTATTTGCAAACCATTGACACAAACAGCTCCAGTCCCCCCATCAGTGTATACCTGGGGAGCTCTTCATCCACAGAGCTTTGCATGCTCTGTAACTTTACATACTAGAAGTCCTTACGAAATTTTGGCTAAAGAGTTGTTCTTACAAACGTGAAATGTTTTTTTCTTACCATCCAAAAGACCATTAATATACTAAAATGCACACTCAGTCCATCTTCACTTAGGAAATTTTCATTATAGAAAACAGGCCTGCTATTCAATAAATACAGGAAAAAATAAACAATCCAAGACAATCTCCTAAAGCTTTTCAGTGGCTTTAAAGAACAGCATAATATATTCATAAATGGCTGGAACTGAGAGGCACAAATGAATCTGTAATTTTGACTACCCTGAAAACTTAATCCATAAGGATTTTTATTTAAATCAGAAATCCTTGTGAAAAGGGGTTTACGTGTAGACACTACAACATTAATGTTACTATACAATGGAACCTGCTACATAATTGTCCTTCATTTATACTAACAGTCTATAGAACTCTAAAAATGCAAGTTTTTAAGAACAGATTGAATCTAAACTAATTAACTGATGCTTAAACATTATCAGTAGTCAATGCTCCTATAAGCAATTCTAGTAAATATTTAAAATACTGCATTTTCTTGCTTTTTTACCCATTTTTATATTTAATGTGTCTGCCTCTGTACCTTATGTAAAATTAAAACAAATGATAAAAATAGTTATTGATGTATCATCAACTTTAAAATTACAGAAAAGTTCAGGATGGAGAAATTGAAAATGTTTGATTGTTTGCAGACTCTTCACAGTTCTACACAGAGAAATTTCTATTTATGTATCTTTCCTAGGTACCCTCAATATGACATCTATTACATCATTTGATACAATTATTTTTTTCAGTTTTATGGAGTTTTCTGCTTTATTTTTGGGAAGAGTTCAGCTTCACTGAAAGAGCATTTCAGTTTTTATTTGTAATCTAATTTTTCTTTTTAAAAAAAAAAAAGAATGTGCCTGAATGGCAAAACACACTACTCTTGCTCAGATTCTGCTACATAAGAAATTGAAGTATAGTCTTCAATGTACCCCAGAGTTCAGCTCGGTTCTGTAAATGGACCAGGCAATATTCACAACTTATGATGTGAAGATTTTGCATGTTACTACATACAACTTAAGTAGTTCACCCATTCTTTGCAATGTTTTATTATTTTTAGTGTCTACCAGTTTTTCCTTATATTTATGAAAATATCATTTTTCCCCCGGTCTTATAAGACACACTTTATATTCTGATGTTTTTCTAAAACTAGAAATGCTGGAGAAAAAGGAACATAATAGCAAAGAATCAATAACCCTATTCATATTTACTGACACTCTAATCACTGCTTTTTCTAAAGAGAATCTGACTTTTTCCCTATAATTAGAAAGTTCTCATACCAGCAGACAAGGCTGTTCCAAGCAAATCTCAGAATGAGCAGGAAAAGTGGAAATAAACCAACCAGGACAGCAAATAGCAAACAATAAGAGAAACATAAAACTCACACAGAGCCAAAACATTGCAGCCAAATCCAAACAACCAGTGCATATATAGTATTGCACACACACACGCTCTGTGGCGGTTGCAGATGCAGCTGTAGCAAAATACCTACTAAAATCCAACTGTGAACAAGTATTAACAGGCTCATTGCATCAATCCCATGGCAAAAGTGACACTGAGACATGAAGTAGTTGCTAATTATCCACCAGCCATTAATATATCTCCTGCTGCTGAGTCCTATCTCCTAACATTCCATCTGTGATGCCTTTTTACCTTATTTCCAATTCAGCTACTGAAAATTTCATATGTAAGATATATTTCTTGGTCAAAGCAAAATGCAGCTTGGAGAAGGCTTCAATCCACAGAATCACGTAACAGAATAGGAAGAATGTTCATTGCAATCCTTAGCAAATACCTTCATCAAAGAACTATCAAAAGATTTCAGATGACAGCATGAAGCTTTGCAGTTGCGTTTTCTCTTTTTTCATGTGACAGAATAAGAGGGAACTGGTAAAATTAGCAACAAAATTAACTTTTACTGGGCAAAACTATTTTGGAGGGTTTTTCTGCACCATAAAAATAGATAATTTCATATTATTATATTTGATTTTTTTTCCTCTAAGGATGAAGTAAAAATATTTATTTTTAATGCAAAATATTTGTTGGTAATATATATAAAAGACAATATTAAAAATGGGTAAGTTCATTGTAGCTTAAAGTGGGTTTTTTGCCACTTAATGGAATTTGCACAATATATTTAATATTTTTGCTGTGCTGGGAAAACAGAATAAATATTAATCTTTTCCACCAATTAATTTACTCAACAGTCGGCTTCTACTACATAGGCTTTTGCACAGGCTTACAACACCATGGCCAACCTTGGTAACCTGTAGAGAAAATATGCAAGAGATGATATAAGTTTTCTTTGAGGTTTTCTTGGAGCATAAGTAAAAAATATCTGTGATATCCCATCTTCATGGTATGGAGGGACTATAAAGGATCTGTAAGGCCAAAAGGGACCTGAGGCTAAGTTAGTAACTAGCAGAGAGATTAAACCACCATCCAGATGTGAGTGAAAGAACTTAATTTTATGTTTCAGAACTCCAAACATGCCCCAGTTAGATGCCTGATACATGAAGAATAGTCCAAATAGAAGATGTTTGAGGAAGACATGTGTGGTCCTTTTAAAAAGTTAACACATATCCCATGCAGCAATTTCTTACAATACTTTGTAGCACTGTAATATCATGTACTACATATTGTATTCTTCATATTATATTGTGCAGCATATTATGATGGAGTGTGGTGTTTTATGTAACAGTTCAATTTTGCTTTAATCAGTACTTTCCATGCGTCTAGATTTAGCTCAGAATTCCTGTTTAAAACCACTGGCAGGGGTCATTCACCTTCCCTACCCCTCCCACTCATAATTCTCAAATCTCCTATAGTCAGTCAACTTGATTCATGGCAAACTCTCCATATCTTTCTCCAAATTTCTTAACAGTACTCTTCCACCTCTCGTCTTACATATTATATCCTTCAAAGGACTTTTCTTAAAGCATCCATAATTTTGATTTTTTAGCTTTAAAAATTGTGGAATGTCCTATAAATACATTTAATAGCACTAATCAATAAAGCTCTTTGCAGTAGGCTCAGAACATGCAGGCACAGCAATAATGCTGACAATGCACAAACAAGCAGACATTAAAAAGCATTTTTATATTTGGGACCATACCTTGAAAGTATCAAGTTTGACAGAAAAATACATTCCATTGACAACAGCAATGAACAATCAATTCTAAACCAGGTAATTTTCCCAGTTGGAGAATGAAGGAGTCTGAATATTATTTAGGTACAATATGCTAGATCTGGTATAAAAGATCAGCACTTACAACTATTATGAAAAAGACCATATTGAACATTATCAGTAAAGCTATCTAGATAGTATAATATTGAGTGTTACAGAATTTTTGTAACTCTCCATCACCAAAAAAATCCATCCTCGCAACCCACAGGTAGGGAAACTTCTATTTTTCATATGCATAAAAATATTATAGGCACCAAGGTGGCCTATGCTGGATCCAACAAATAAACCCAGAATTCCTTAGTCCAAATTACAAGTAAGACTGATATGAATCATTCTGCTAACAGAGGAGCATTGAAGGCCAGAATCAAATAAAGAACAGTATAGTTATATCTGAATTCAACATTTCAGTATACTAAAATATTCGATATCTTTCCTGAGGTACATACATAAGAGACCAAAACCCATTTTTTTTTGCAAGAGTAAAAGATATATTTTACATTGCATATTTTTGATAGATTTCAATGAACTACTGAGCTAGTGTGTTCTACACCCAAGTATTCTAATTGGCATTCTTCTATTATGATATATTGTCTAAGACTGATTAAAAAAAAAGGAAAGAAAAAAAGAAAAGGCATTCTTGATACTAATTGATACAATAGGAAAATCTGGAGGACCCTGAACATTCTGCTGGTTTTACACAACCCCCATTACTAAAATTAACTTAATCTCCACTCCACCTCTCATTTCTGTAATACAAGCACTTTAGACAAATGTTCTTATATTTGTCCAAGAAAGGACAAGAGAAAACAAGATCAAAAAGTCTCTATGCTGTCAGAATAAGGAAGTCAATGACACTGTTCAAACAATCTGGATGCTAGAAGCACAAGAATTGATCATTCTTTCAGTACATTAGCAGATCTATAGCTGCACAGACTGTTCAGACAAAGGGGGCAATCACACTATCTCATATATCCAAGTGCAGATTCCTCTTAAAAAAATAATCATACTACTATACTACACTACTAATAGACACTAATGCTGTGACAACCTTATGCTATAAAATCATTGGGTTTACAGTGTTTGACAGAAAAGTAGGAAAAGATCAGATAATTGTGAAGGATTTTACTAGAATGCTTCATATTTGTTTATGGTACCCCTGGTACCTTCACATTTGATTTTAAAATCTTGCATATGTAAAAATATAATAAGTATTTCTGAGAGAATAAGGTGGCAGGATTTTTTGCAGTCTTGCACAATACCGACCCTAATTTATTAAAGGTGTAATAGACATTTATAAAATCTGAAAAGTAAGGAAATAAATCATACATTGGGTGGCTATGGGGTGAGATGAATTTCACTGCCTGTGTCTCAGATGGGACAACTCAATTCCGTGAAGTTGCTTTAGTGCTGGTGACCAGCTGCACAGTGAGCTGGGTGTGTAATGAGGTGTCCTTGTGCCCTACACCCTTGTACACTCACATTGCCTTTGGAAAGAAACTTGAGTTCCCCTGGTATGGGCAATCAGAGCACCATGACAGCACTGACTCCTCTGGAACACGTGCTTTAAAATGTGGAAACAACCAAAGAAATAATTCTATACTTACTTTAACAGAGCAAAACAGACTCTATTATTTAACACAGTTGCTGTGCATATTGCATATTGCATCACAACGATTGCAATATCACAATCCTATTGAAGTAGATTATCTCTAGTGTAAAAGCAATGCACTAAATTTAGCCTTTTAAGACTCTGGTATAATAATACCTTACAGGGAAAAATGGTCTATTGAAAAGGTGGGTTAACAGTATGTATTGTGTATTCTGTAATTTTTTAAAAGAATCTTTGAAATTAATTAAAAAGATAATGACTTTTATGTAAAACAATACTACATGTGCAACATATACGTGAAATAGAAATTGTTAGACTGTAGTTTAGATGCTGGACTAATTATGCAGATTCTTTTAACACCACCCCATCCCTCCCCTCTTTTGTAGGCATAACCAGTCACCACATGTACAACTCACTGGAAAGAAAAAAGTATACTGTAACCTAGACTTGATTCCCTGTCCTCCTAATTGCTGTACATCACTTGGGAGTTGGTTTTTGTTTTTTATTATCAGAGACCAAATTTTTCAATTACACTCTCTGACTTTCTTCTTCTTGAGTACAAACATAGTGTGCACACACAAACCTGAACTTAGGATGAAGTCTTTTTAAAAATTTGCCCTCTGGTGTTTAAACAGATAGATACTGAAACTTCACTTTGTCACTAAATACAAGAAAACACTGAAGGGCATGACTTCAAACATTAGAAACGAGATACCATTTTCTTTTCCTCAATAGTTCCAATTACCTCATTAATATTTGTTTTCATGCTACAGAGAATATACTTTGGAACATCTGTTTGTTGAGCTGGGTATCACTGAATCACAATTGGCTACTAATAGCTGCAACAAAGAAAATTATGGGAAGATTGTTTCTAAAGCACAAATGTTTGCAGTTGCTGTTTTCCAGCAGCGAATATGCTTTTGGAAAAAAGAAATAAGCATTAAGAAGGGAAGCACTGTGGTCTCCCCGCTGTCAGTATCACATATTCTGTGAATGGGAGCATCATTTTGTTACTATGTAGCTAAACAACTGCTTAAGTGATCGATAAAGACCATTATCTTAAATCATAGCATGAATTCCCAATATCATACATAAAATCAATAAAACATACAAAGAAAAGGACTAAAAATTTCCACTAAAACATAGCCTGCTGCTTTGGAAAATAATATTTAGTAGGTTGGGTTTTTTTGTTTTACTAATTATGAGCTCAGTGGCAGTTTATTCTGCAGTAAATCTGCTGGTGTGAGATTAAACCTGTTATTGAACAGAGTTTTGAATCTACTGCAAGGCACTCATCACTGCTGGAGAGTGAACATTGCTGTTATCTCATTTAAAAGTTGGCCAGCAAAGCAGCCCATTTGTTTAAAATGCAATTAAGCTGGTGTCTTGAAGAGAAATTAGCAAGGAGTACTTCATTCTAGAGGCATAAGAGGTCTGTCCATAGACACATTAATCCTTTGATTTGGGACATCACTACAGTTTGGGACTGTGTTCCAAAAGGATGTGCAGTACACACAAGCACAAAAAAGAAAAACTGTTCATTGAGATGGGTTAATTCTCTTTCATGAGCTCCCAGGATCTTCTCCACTAGTTCATGCAAGTTGCTTGTACTTGCTACATGGAAAAACAAATGTTATTGTATATTGCTGCCAAATTGAAATTATTGGACATTTAGCAATTTACAGATCACTAGATTAGATTAAAGAGAAAGTTGAAGTATAAATTTTAGAAACCTACAGCAGGATTATTTCAGTCTTATGGCAAATATTCTACTGTTATTTGATTTCTAAGTTATTGATCAATATTACATGTTAAAAAGATAATTAATTATCTCAGGTAAAAAAGAAAAAGTAGAAATAAAAACATAAACTCAAAAACGTTCTGTTTAACTGCAGTTCCTCAGCAAGCAAACTGGGACATACAGGCTCAGTAATATTCTTTTGAAATAACAAATATTTTAGAAGTCCCCAAAGTGAAATAATGCAGGACACATTCTTCTCTGGTGCAACTTGACCAAAGTCAAATGTCAAGTTCACTGTTTACAGTAGTCAGCAGATTTAGAGCAAAGCAGCTTTTTTTCCTACAGATCTGTGTAACATGAGAGGATAGTCCCACTTTAAAGAACAAGTAAACAAAGGCAGGTGCATTTTCAAATGCTTTGTGTCTAAATGCACACCCAATTCTCACACAGAAACAATGTAGATGCATCCACCTCTGGGTTCATACTTACAGAGTCTGTCTGTACATACTTGGATGTTCATGGTATTTTATAGAAAATATATACTAATCTATATAAATGGTGAATTAGAATATTATTTTGGATGCCATTTTCACAACTTATCAACAATGGGAAAGCAAAAAGCATTTTTGGTCAGAATATCTTCAAGGATGCCCTTAAGTCCTGTTCTTTGTTTTACTAGGACCATCAGGGCCATTCCAAATCAAGGACTGTAAATAAGAGTAGTATTTTTATCACTCTGCATTTCCCCCAATTCAAAGTATATTGCAGTGTCTAACCACCCTCTGGATGAAGAACCTTTTTCTAATATCCAATCTAAACCTGCTCTGACACAGCTTCAGGCCATGTGTTCAGGTTATGTCACTGGTTGCCAGAATCCCCTTGGATTGGTCCATCATTGGTGAAAAATGAAAGAAAAAGAAAGCATTAAACATCTCCACCTTGTCTACATCCCTGTTTGTGAGGTGACTATCCTCATCCTGTAATGGACCAATGTCATTTCTGCACTGCCTTTTGCCATAAGTGTATTTGAAGTAACTCTTTTTATTGTCCCTCACAGTTCTGACCAACTTCAACTCCAGTTGAGCTTTGACCACATGAATTTTCTCCCTACAGCAGCAAGCAGCATTTCTGTATTCCACCAATGTCACCAGTCCTGGCTTCCACTGAGCCTGTTTCGTGCCTTAGCTCCCAAAGAATATTCCTGGTCAGCCAAGACAGCCTTCTGCCTCATCTGCTGGACATCCCACATTTAGGATTTGCCTGTTCCTGTGGCCTTAGGAGATGGTGCTTAAAACGTGACCAGCAGTGATGGACCCCAGCACCTTCAAAAACATTTTCCCAGGGGACTCTTCTCACAGAAGTCTGCTCAGGGAACATGTGCAAACTGTCCTGAGCAGTGCTTTTCTAGTAAGTGCTGTTTGGCAAATACCCAATAACAACAAAGCACCAATGTGCTACAGGGATTTAAACAATCTTTCCACAAAATCAGATGCCTGAAAGAAATTAGTGTGAAAACATGGACTTTAGCTGTCTTGTGATTTTGTTCTGCTGCCTCTGAATGAATTGAGATCGAGGAGTAAGTTCTGAGTGAGAAGGAGTAGCAACACACTAGGAAAGGACTCTTCTTACTTACTTCTACTTACTTCTATCCATCATTACTAGCTAACACTGACCATAAGCTGACTGAATTTTTAACATTCCAGATTTTCTTGTACTTAGAAGAGCTCCTGTTTGGATACTTCAAAGATTTCAAAAGGCAGGAGAGACGGTGGAGAAGGTTATACTCTTACTGTGCAGGCTGCAAGGATGCCACTCAGCACAGGCTATGGTTTTAAATGCTAGACTTAAACTCTACTTACAAGTGAAAATTAGTCTGTAGTGGCAGTGAGGAAAGACATGGAATCAAAGCCTAGCCTCAGAAAACAACTGTTTTTTCTCTGCCAAGGGCGCTTTCAGCCCCAGCTGCATTTAGTTCAAAGACAAAAGAGTCCACAGCTGGGGCTCAAATCAAAAATGATACTTTCAAATGACACCGGAGTATTTAGGTCCCCAAGGATTTTTACTCATTTAAATGAATAAATAAATAATAACAAAACAGAAAAGAAAAATATTTTCCTTTTTTTTTTTCTGCTACCTTTTCCTTGAACATACTAATTCAGCTAGTCTGCAGTAGCAAATAAGTTCCAGCAGCATCCATACAGGAACCTTCATTAGTTAATCAGATCATTCCCATTTCTGTATTCCAAAATACAGTGCTTCTACTGATTTCTTTAACCTTTCATTTTGGACACAATTAATGTAATCACACTTTCAACAATTTGGAGATGATTTCTTGCTAGCAAACTGCTACATACAGTAATGTTCTTCCTATTTCTGGCTTGATTCTCAAACAGCCAACAGAAATGGGAGTTTGAAGTTAAGTTAATTTCTTTTTAATTATCTTTTCTTTCTTTCTAATTATCCTTTGATCACAGATAAGAGGAACAAATTACAAGAGTTTTTTCATTATCCACAAAAGCTGATGATGTCTGCACGTCTAGTACAACATATTGGTGAAGCTTATTGTTTCTGCAAGATGCCTTAACAACATTTTGGAAGGAAACTATGTACACTACCCTCGTACAAAATAACTTTTAAAAAAGCATACAACTACCAAGATCATGAAGCAAACTATATCCTTGAAATGACTGATTGATTTTTTTTCGATTAGAGACAAGTCAGACAAAAATTATCTTCAGTCAACACTGATTTCCTTGCTGCCCCATACAAACAAGATTAATGTGAAGACAAAGTTAAATATTCTAAAGTTGCTCTGAGAAAACAGAGACATTCTTATCTAATTCCCCTAATTCCAAGTTTATAACAGAGTAAGTCACCACCTCACTAGAGTAGCACATCTCTACAGTACTTTTTCTAGATTTCGTCCAGCCCCTCTAGCATGCCAAGCAATTTGGCATCTACTTCTGCCTTTGGGAGACTATTTCACAATCTAATAGATCTCATTGTCAGGAAGTTTTTTGCACTGCCAAGTGGTTCCCAAGAGTGTCACTTTTATTTAAGGGAGGGGAACTGATTCTGGCAATAGTGTAGTTGCTCCTCTGATATTTTCAGTTAGTGGGTGCAAGTAGCCAAACACCATCTGGTACCCAGCTGGTACAGTATATTTAGAGGCACCTAAAATCTCTCCAACCCTCCCTGGCTCATCTTCGGTTTTGGAATCAGCTTCTTAATCATTTTTAATCATTGTATTGTTTTGCTATCTGGAAAATTCCTTTGTATGTATACAATTATTGGAAGGAAGAATTTAATTATAGGTCAGAGACTATTATTATGAACAAAGCACTGAGACAGGTTTTTTTCCTCCACTTCAGTTTAATTATCTTTAACAAGTTTTAATTGTGTATCTTTTTTCAGTTTACAGCATGCAAAGTGTCTCATGAGATGAACAAATCTATGAAAGTGGGGCAAGGTTAGTGGCCACATTTGTACATAAACATGAGCAACAGTAGATCTTTTATGATATGTGCAATAAAAACATGAAAATGGGAATCTATATAGCAGCTTTAGCAGTTAAAATACTTTTAAGTATTCAGAAGTCATGTTTTGAAGACATGCTTTTGAACAAGACTATTCAGTAAATTATTTTTGCTATAATTAGACTTTAGAAAAAATAGACAAGTTAGAGTGATATCTTTTAAATGAGCAAGGTGGTTAATGACTGCCCTATCATAGGGCCAAATGCAGTCCCTCCCAGAGCTCAACCCCTATTTAATATTTTTCTCAAGGCTCACTAGAGTGAAAAATGTGCTTAGTGGCACACTCCTGCAACATAAAAACACCACCTATTCTTCATGACCTGATTCCAAATCCCACTGAAGTCAATAGTAGTCTTTGCACTGACATTAGACCCCAATGCATAGCTAAATATTTTACAGTATCATAATAAAAATTGCAGTAGGAGACAGGACAGAGCAGGGATCTGATGCAAATCTTCAGTAAAGTCATTGGAGCGATATATCATATAAAAGTAAATGTCTGCTTTGTGCATTTGCTGTTTAAGTCACTGTGAGATTTGCCTCAGAATTAGATAAAGGATATGGGGCATCCTCAGTCTGCTTCAGCAATGCAGGCAGAAAAATAAATTACTTGTCTGTTTCAGAGAATACAGGAAAGCAAATGTGGTCTCCATCATCTTCAAGATGCAAAATGAATATGCAAAATCAAGATCAGTCACTACTGGAAAAAAAAACTTAATTCCCCATATGAAATCATTAAAACAAAAATGGAACCACACAAGAAAAATAAGATCTCATCTTTCTCAGCACACACATGTTCCTCTGCCAAAAGTTGCAATGACTGTGAGCAAATACAATTCTCCACAAAACTTCTCTGTAGAGGACACTTAAATAAAATATTTTGATCCCATCCTTCAGATTAACATACAGTCTTCAGTTCAAGTCCTAGTTCTCAAATGGTGTCTATGCCGCCATACACACAAAGCAAACAATCCCAACACCTGATCCAGGACCTGCTGCATCCACAAGAACTGAGATCCCAGAAACTACCTGGCCCAATTTTGAAGGTCTGAAGAGACCAGTTTCTTTCAGACCAAGACAAATAAAAGATAATGCTATGTGCTGGTTTGGTCTGGGGTGGAATTAACTTTCTTCAGAGTAGCTAGTGTGAGGCTGTGTTTTGGATTTGTGCTGAACTCAGAATTAATAATGTGGAGGTGTTAAGGCCAAGGCCTTTTCTGTTTTCTGTACTGCCATGCTGGCAGGGAAGTTGGGGGTGCATGACAGGAAGCACACCAGGACAGGTGACCCAAACTGACCAAAAGGATATTCCAGACCATGTCATGCTCAGTATATAAAGTGGGGAGAAGAAGGAGGAATGAGGGACATTTGGAGTGATGATGTTTTTCTTCCTAAGTAACCGTTACATCTGATGGGACCCTGCTCTCCTGGAGATGGTTGAACACCTGCCTGCCAGTGGGAAGCAGTGAATTAATCTTCTTGTTTTCCTCTGCTTGTGTTCACAGCTTTTGTTTCCCCTATTAAACTGTCCTTATCTAAATCCATGAGTTTTCTTGCCTTTACCCTTCTGATTTTCTCTCTCATCCCACTTTTGGGGGAGTGAGTGAGTGGCTGCCTGGGGTTTGATGGCTAGCAGGGTTTAAACAATGACATGCTATGAGCAAAATCTGAATGTGTATTTTGCTTGCCAGGGAACTGGATCATGTATACATGAACAGAGTTTCTGTAGACATTTTTCAATGAAAACCACCAACTGCAAATTCAGAGCTTGGTTTATCCCTTTTATGCACCAAAAAGCAAAAGCATTGTAAAAGGTGAAGAGAATTGAAAAATTAAACACTCGCTTAAAATTAGAAAAACACACTAACAGAGTTGCTTGCACGGCCTTTGTCCTCCTCATTCCTGGGTTGTGTGGGAGTTCTCAACAGAGAAAATAGCACATTTGATGTGCAGGCATATGGATGATCTTTAGATGATAAACATCAACAATCTAGAGGAAACACCCAGCACATTAGTAGCTAAAATTCTCAGAATTCTCTATATAACATGTATTAACCAAAATGATTGTCAGAGTTTAGTTTCAATGAATACTAATGGTGGGGATGAAAAATGTATTCCTGACACAGAGGTAGTAATGTTTTTGCATGTTTTATCCAAAGCATGATGATACCATACCTTCCCAGGTGAATCTTAGGAGCACTTAAAAACCTGCTGCCCCAAACACTGGTGCTAAGATTGTGTTATCTGCAGCTTTCACTCATCAGCACCCTGAGACAGAGGCCTCTGGGAAACATTTCTGCCTGAACTCGTAAATGTTTACAAATTTTTATGCAATTACAAACCAAATCTTGTAATAGGAACAGTTAGACAATCTAAACTATGGACAACCATACTAGGTCTGTCTAGAAAAACATGAAAGCAAAGGGAAATGAAAAATTAAGAGGAGAACAAAGAGCAAAGCAAATGGAAGCACTAACTGCACACTGGCGTTCAGTGAAAAACTATAAAATTACTACAGCATTCATCTCAGTGAGAGGAGAGAGGACTCATCCTCATCAGAGCAGAACTGAAAATCTTACAGCAACAATAAAGCTTGCTGGCAGCTGCCAATTTTAGTGCTATAATGAGACAGTGTTCCTCTCACCTCAGGGACCCTGTACTTAAAAAAATTAGCCATATTAGTAAAATGAAGTATAGCTGTCTATCATTCTCATAGGCAGAAAAATAAACAAAGTACCTGATAGTTTACTAGATGTATGACAGATGATTGTTCAACTCTTATCTTCTCATTCATTCCTATAACAAACTGCAGTATTGCCTGCCAAGCGCCACATCAGTGAATAAAAGAAACACAGGGTTCACTCTCTTGGCTGGAGGGAAGACACCACGGCAGTCAGATGGTGCTGCTGAGGTGGTGTGAATCCATGCATTTAGTCAGGGCTCCAAAGGACAGGAGACACAGAAGGGATGGGATCCAGGAAGCTTGGGAAATGAAATCTTTTAAGAGCTAACATTGAAGCAGTGTATTCTTTTGGTTTTTGTTAGTCTTGTATTACAAAACTGACAACCCTTTTATCTCAGAGCTGGTCCCAAAGTAGAATCCTAGATCTCAACACTGTTGAATTTGAGATAAATGAAAATGTAGCTCTGAATTTATCGCAACTCTTTCTCTGACCTCCACTGGAGGTCTCTTTCCTCAAGAGTCCTTGTTCTCTGCAGTAAGTCTTCACAGCTTATATACTTCCTTTCACCATGCAGGACCATTTCATGCTTATGATACTCATCAACAGGGAATAAAGTTAATGTCTAATACTAATTTTTTATTTATTAATGCTTAAAAGAACACAATGGTGCTTAATCAAGACACAACTAAGAGGCACCTGAAATTTGTGAATTATTTCACAGTGCCTACAGTCTACACATATATTTAAGTTGTAAAAATCTTTTGAAGTGCCAGAATTCAGAATTTATTATTTTTGGCACTCCTTGTCTCTCTTCCTCCTAGTGTAGGATATTTCAGTTCATGTGGGAAGTATTTTGCCATGAAATTGTATATCACAATTTAAAATTTTTTGCCACTCTATAATTGAAAAAAAAATCTGATTAAAATCTAATTACAATTTGTAATCACTTTTAAGCATTAGAATCTGAAGGGTGTTTTTCTGCTGTGGCCAAATAATGATTTTTAACAAGCAAGCTTTTCCCATTGGAAGAACTTTCCTTCCGATGACCATATTTGTACATGTATATTGTCTGTTATGTTAGAAGAAATCTAAAGGATTTGATAGACTTCTTAGGTGCAACTAATACTTCAGAGAGACTAATGGGAGTTTTCTGTTGATAGTCCATCAGATATTTTGTTTACAGCAGAAGAGACTTATTCTAAATGATAGTACATATTGCCCTGGCTGCCTCCAGCATCTGCTTTACTAAAGGTTTGTTTCCTGACCCATTTCCATTAAGCACAGAAACTAGCTGAGGATTTATTCACTTTCTACTCACTGTTCATTCTGTAACCTCAAATTTGTGACTCAATATAAACATTTACTGTGTCATTCACTGTGGTCAAAAATAAAAGATAAGAGAGGCCAACATTTGAAAAATAGGCAGTCCTTCAATCGATAATGCTTTATTAGACTCTATTAAAATCTCCATATCAAACAATTTATTATTTAGAAGCAAGAATTTATGCTAGATCAAACATTTTAACCACACCAATGTCACAGTCAGTCAGTCAAATCAATCAATCAATCAAATTAATAAATAAAATTATTTGTGTCTGTTTCAAAACTGACAGTAGAAATAGAGTGGGAGAGAAAACAGCATCTGGGGCCTGAATTTACATGTTTCTAACTGATTTTTTTCAGCTGTTTATGGTTTTGCAACAGAAAAAAAATAGAAAAATTAAAACTGTCAATGCTGTTTAGTAAATTTCCAAGGAATATAGGCCAAAATTGTTCTGACTGGGAGGAGAACATAAAGCAGAACAATAAAGCAAATGAACTCCTACGGAAATAACTAAGATGGGTATTAGTTCAGTAAGACATTTTCTGTTTATTCATCATAAAGATTATTTGGGTTTGTAGCAGAAAGGGTTGTTCTAGAGAAAGAGAGCATAATGAATATGATTCATCATTTAATGAATGCCTAATCCTTAGCCTTTAATACTCCATACCATCATCTACACACTAGACAGATGTTATTTATAATGCCAAGCAGGGACACAGAATATCTGCTTACAGGAAAGCAGTTCATCAAACTTTCAAGGAAGCAAATTGCCATAGAATCATAACTGTTCTACTTCTTCATATGAAACTATTTCATTATGTTGAAATTGAGACTTCATATTTAACCTGTGGTTCCAGGTGACACTTGGACACTTTCTAATTGGTGCCATTATCTCATCCTTGGAAGTGTTTGAGAAATTAATTCTGGAATTTTCTTAATTAATTAGGAACTAAATATGTTATATTAAATAACTAATCTCACTGTCCAATGTCTTACTTTTGGCAATGAAAAAGTGATAGCAAATTTATCTGGAGACTTTAGCAGCAACAAAAATAAGGTCTGATTTAGTCAACTCTAAGTCGGGTCATTGAGCATTTCAGGTTCTTACTTTCAGAAAGCCCAGCAGGTAAATTACATATTTACATCACAAATTTTTTCAAGATTGGTTTATCTCTGGTTTTGTCCTTCATTCTCTTTGTATGGTATTAAGAATGAATTTCAATAGAAGGATGCTAACTCGAGTTTCCATTTTGTCAGCATCATGGCAGCAGTCACTTAAAACTGTAGAGGGGTTTGAATTTGGAAATCAGCACTATCTGTGTTGATCGATAGGAAAAATTGCACGCTCGACATGGCTGGTGTTAACAGCTGAGGTCTAGGCCTATGTATGGATCTCATGGAATTCTAGGAACACTGGTAATTTCATACTTGCAATCTTTTAGCAGTTTAATCTGATATGAATTTTACAGTTTTTCTAAAGATATTGTGTCTGAATTGTCCCTCTATAGTGGCATTCCAGGTGCAATCAGCAATCCATACATAACGATACTTTCTGAGCCTGACTGATAGACATTATGTATCCTCTCTTAATCAGAAAGACCCATATGGTCAATAAGTATTCAGAACTAGAAAGTTTTCAGAAGGAACTAACACTATCTCATTTTTAGTCTGAAACAGATCTATATTCAAAGACCTATGTGGACCTGTTGTGTGTGAAAACAAACAGCTGGCTTACTTACCAGGTTCTCAGATATAAAGCTCTTGGAATATACACATATGACAGAACAGTAATATTCTTACACTCATTTTTATGCACATGGATTAATAACAGTGTATGTTAGAATCTAGTATGAACCAAATACATAAACCTTTGAAGCTTCATGCACATCACCTGAAATTCTGTCTATATTTGAAAATTTAGAGCTACTCTGCATTTGCAGTTTTTATTGATCTAGTATATTCTGAGTCAGACATGTGAAGAATTTTCCATTTACATTCCCAACTCTTGGCCCAGAAAAATGGATTCAGGGCGTACTCATTTCATATTCACCATCCAACTGATGAGTTTCTATCCAAACATTCTTTCGCTCTAGCTAATAATTGTGCTCTATTTTTCTTAAAATGTATGCAGGAAGGATTCAATCCACGAATATCATTTGACATCATAACTCTAAAAATTGTTGGTAAGTTGACAGCTAAGCATTAAAACCAGAATGAGAATCCAGAAAATATCAGAGAGAACCTAGAAAAAATGTTACAAACCTCACAGACACTGAAACGAGATGACAGCAAATGTGGAAAAGTGTGTATGGTTCTTCTCAAAGAATTAAACTATTAACTCCAGATCATCAAGTGGTGACTCAACTCACTATTTGCAGCTATAAATATGTGAGTGAGATGCAGGTTGCAAATAGGATACAAATATGGAAGAGGGAAGGGAACAAAAGAAAAACAAAAACCTTTACTGTCCCTCTTTTTATGCTCTGAAACATAATATGTAAACCACTCCTGGGTGTATCTAGAATAAACGCCCTTTAATACCACACTTGAAGGAGGAACTTGAATTCAGGCCTGCAACTTCACAATGAGCTACAGAGCTCAATATTAAGGACTTTCAGGCAAGTTGTTACTAATAAAGGTCCCGAGACAAAGCAGGTCCTGGAGTACTGCATGTCACAGATGAGGCTAGCGCAGATTTCAAAAGATACAGTAGAGGAGGGAAGGAGGAAAGGCAATCATCTGGGAATTCAGAAAGCTTTTAATTAATCAATCTCAGGGGCAAAGCAGGCAAGGGAATGTATCCTCTCTCAGCAACACCTGGGAGCAAGGGATAACACAGCTCACACCCTCAGGACTCAGAGGGTTATGGTCACCAGCAGAAACAGGTACCACAGTGAGCTGCGGTTTTAGGGTGAAAGTGGTACTGACACAACCAACTTAAGCAAAACGGAGATATGTGAATCTTTTTAGGAGTTAACCCCTAAAAATAAAGACAGTAGTAGTATTTTTAAGATTCAGATATCATATGTAAAGATCCACAACAAAGTCAAAAACTCCTTTCTATTCTAAGCAGTCTCAATTTCTAGAAATCAATATATAGAAATGAAAAAAACCAATATCTTCAAAATAGCTTTTGAGATCTAAGTGTTTGAACACCAATATATTGCATCTTTTAAAGCATAACCTATACAATTCTAAGGAAGGCCAGACCACATGCAGAGAGAGAGTAATAGGCTGACTTGAACTCCTTCAGACGTCTGGGAAATTTAAGAGATACTCTTAACTCACTTGTAAAAAGGAAGCAAACTACTTATGAAAGTAAGGTTGGACATTTTTAGGCATATCCAAACATGTTTTAGAATTGCCTTTGAGCTTTCTAAAGATTTCATAAAGTATTTTTCTGTCATGGTTTGTGTATCAGGTGTCTGTGTCTAGGCAGGAGTCCTGCAGAGGCTGCCCCGTGCCACACAGTGCCTGTCCCAGGCAGCTCTGCAACACCCACCACAGCATCTGAGCCCATCAGGCATGCAGGAGGCACGGCTGGGAAAATGCATTTGAGAAAGGGCAAAACACTCTGCAGGTGAACAAGGGAAAAAGTGTTAGAAAGCCCTGCAAGCACCCCAGACAGAGCATGGTGGGGGACTAGCCCCAGGCACCCCAGCACGGACCACCCTGCAGCCCATGGAGGCACCATGGTGCAGCTGGTTTTCCTCTGCAGCCCTGGCCACACCAGCATGATTCATGAGTTTTCCATCTTGTTTTGTCTCCATCTTATTGAGGAGGGGGAGTGAGAGTGGCTGGCTAGGTGTCTGGCAGCCAGGCCAGGTCATCCCATCACAGTTCATAAAGATGATTTGATTTTTGCAGTTACATCAGCTGCTCTTCTCCATGGAATCACCTGTATTGGTTATGACTCTAATATTTTTTATTGATATATAATCATATAAAAGCAAAACTTCTGACTGACAGGGATGCTTTTCAACTCTAGATCCAGACTAATAGCTGTTATTTTTACTTATTCAAAGTCTCTTGCATCTCTGTATTTCTGTCATTGGTTCATTTGGATAAGATGACTATTATGGCATTCTTTAATGATACTGGCAAGTCTCTGTTTCAATAGCAGATTGCAGTTCTTTTTCTTCTACTTTTTTTAAAATACAAAGCCTAATTAAAATGGAAGTATTCCAATGGCTTCTGTACCAGGAAAACAAAAGCAACATCTGTACAGGGTAAAGATATCGGGGTTTGGGGCTTTTGATGTTTCCTTCTTTTTTTCCTAGCTATGCAAAGAAAATATGCTTTTGTACTTGCCTAACCAACAGTTATCTGGGTTCTGACTCAATATGGCCTGTCCCTCACACAAGACCTGAGCTCACCCTTGTTAAGAGTGAATCTTGCCTTCAAGAGAAGAGAATGCATCTCTAAACACCCTTAAGGAAGCATTTGCCACTAAGCAGTGCTGGCATTTATAATGAAGACAGAACCAGAAGATAATAAACAGAAACATTCACATTTAAGCTAATGCTCTGGTTTTTTTTTCTTCCTCGGAATTTTTAAATTATGAATAATATAAAAAAGAAAGTGAAAAATACTACCATGCTTTGGTATGTAGTTGACTGGCAAATATTTCACATTCCAGAGTTTACCTCTGATTCAAAAGCATTAAGAGTGTACACAGCCTATTGCAGGTTTAAGCAAACAAGATTTAATGAAATCTTTGAGCTCCACCAGACTGACAGTCCACGTAAATTGCAGTTTACCTCAGTTCTCCACTTTTGTGCTCCTGTAACTTTGTATAGTGTCTATGTTTTAGAGTCTCGCAAAGATGTATTCACTTGTACATGAGAAAAAAAAATTATTTTTGGTAGAAAAATGAGAGTAAAGAGTTAATGCAGGCAAGTTCCTAGTGAGGAACTCCTCATTCTAAGAGCTTCAACTCAAAAGGCAGGGTCAGAGCTTGTTTCTCTCCAGGTTACAAGTTTTAACTGTCACAAAGCATAAGATTAGCAGTTATAAAAATTTGAGAATGTTACTAAAGACACTGCTGGGAAGAAAGCCATTCTATATTGCATACACTGGTGCCCTGAGTTAGTTAAATGCCAGACTGATACGCATCTAATGACTATTTATTTAGCATAGCTGTGTTTCTTTTCTTATGAGTGATGTATCCCATCTGGAAGCTGTCCCATAAGAATGAGAAATCTTGTCATTCTTTCTTTCAGTGCTGAACTGAGAATTTTAATATATAAATATACTAAAATATCTTTACCTGATATTTAATACTACCTGATGACTATGAACGCCTATTTTAATTAAGAAGCAGCTGAGGCTTTGAACATTTCTGCTCAAGGCAGTTTCCCATGGGTTAAATACTGAACAGTAGTAATGGAAGGTACAAATGACACAATGTCAGTAAATCCTCAGCTTTACCACCGACAAGAAACAAAGCAACCACCTACAAAATGTAGCAGGAGGAAAAAAGACTTAATGGTTCTAGATCACAGTGGGCTTGCCTCCAAAGCAAGGGAAATTAGGCATAAGACAGAGACCCACGAACCCATAAGTAACAGAAATGTCTCACTGAAACTGGTGGCAAAACTCTTATGGGTAGCTAACCAGGTCTTACACTAAGTGAACTGAAGAAATAGAAAAAGCAAAATTGAAAAACTTGCATCAGGATACAAGAACCCAACTGGAGATGAAACTGCCAATATTTCTTTGTTATGTGATACTTTTTAACACCAAATTATTGCAGAAAGTGAAAACATCAAATAGTCAGGAAATGAGGTGCTTTATAAGGAACCCATACATTTAACCCAAATGATTGCTTTTTTTTCTGTGAATATAAAATGTAAGTTTCACAATTTCCTGTCAGAATTTGTCATTTTAAGAAAAACAAAAATGACTATTTGCATGAAAGCATTATTTCTTCACAGTGTAGTTTCACTCCTTTCCCAGCTATTGATATAGAACTGAAAAATCTTATGATTCACTCTGCTTGCATCCATTCATTTCATATTCTTTTGCTCTAACTTTTAATCATGCAATCAAGAAAACGCTACCTTGCAAAGCAAGCAACATTTTCATCTTCAAAACCCTAGAGAACCTAAATAATTTTTTATAAAACAGAGAAGTAGAGAAACATTCTCTCTGGACTGATTCTCCCTCCTATTTTTGCACCTGCATTATCCTCCTGGATTATCCTGCTGTCAGCTGCTTCTGCACAGAAAACACTGATATATGCACACTACTGACTGAAGTCTTTTGCTTTTTCGCAACATTTTCATCTTCAAAACCCTAGAGAACCTAAATAATTTTTTATAAAACAGAGAAGTAGAGAAACATTCTCTCTGGACTGATTCTCCCTCCTATTTTTGCACCTGCATTATCCTCCTGGATTATCCTGCTGTCAGCTGCTTCTGCACAGAAAACACTGATATATGCACACTACTGACTGAAGTCTTTTGCTTTTTCGAGCCGTGCTCATCCACTTCAAAGTTGATGCTGCACCATCAGCAGTATTTTAGCACAGATTTCAAAAAGCATTTCATTATTTAGGTTTTTGCAACAAGGACACCCTGTATACTGTGGCAAGAGAGGTGTAGGATAGAAGGAAAAAAAATAAATAACTGACTAGTGTAGAGGGATCAGTGACAAAGGTTCCTACCATTGTTTGCAGAGAAGTATGCAGCTGAACGAATAACAGCAGTGCTCAACCTCTTCTAGTCACACCACATTCCTTTTAACATGAGCAAAGAATGGTTGGCACCTGTAAACTTTGTTTACCTGGATACCTGGTCAAATTGATGGAATAAATCATCTGTTAGAATTGTTGGGGATTACAGTGAAACTGTCCCTTTAACATGCACTTGAAAGTCTATTTCAGAACATTGAAAAGAGTTTTCTGTAAGTAGTGTATTACTTGGAAATCATGAGAAGGCAGCCAGTGTTTGCAGATGTCAAAGGTATTAGTGAAAATACCTAAATTTTAGTCAAAATGCTAAGTGTTGCAGTAAGGAGAAAGCGTTACAAAAGGAATAACATGCTGGAAAAAAGAGTCCCGTGGGGCACAAATAAAAGATCTGACATTTTCTGACACTTTAGATAAATCTATTGTAATGAGAAAAGAAAGATTCTGTATAAAATCAATTCTGTTTGCAATACTTCTCCTTGGATGTTCTGAAGAACCATTTCACATCTCAGAGATGACATCCTTTTCTTTAGGGCCTAATCCAAAACCCATTTAAGTTAGTGGGCTGAAAATGTCTCAGCTCAACTAGGAATGATAGCATCTGCCAAAAGATTTGTTTCACATCTTTACAGTTTCAAAAACATCACAGACATATCTCCAGGAAGCTGAGAGGGAGGAGGGACATGTCCAACTGGCCCCAGATCTTTGTTTAGCTTTTCCACTGTTTGAAACCTTTCCCATAGTTGTTTTTATTTTATGGCACTAAAAAATGATCCATCCCATCACAGGACACCATGAAAAAGGAAGAACAAATATTGTTTTTGCAATGCGCAGCCTGTATTAGTATAGTTACATTATAATTCTTTTTATGTTCATTAAAACATTTGATCTAAAAATGTGTAAATAAAATAGAAGATACAATGGAAACACATATAAACATGTCACATTAAAGGGTTTCCTTTAAAACGAATAGACAAGAAAAAAGAATCATGATGCATATGGAAAGGGATAAAAAGAGCTGAAAGTAAAAACTAAAATACTCAAGCCAAGACTCTTGCACAAACAAATATACTGTGGTGGAAGAGAATGTGAAGCTTTACATTTAAAGATTTCTTTACCATTTTACTTTGTACATTTAAACAATTAGAAAACAGGAAACTTTCTCCGCAGAACAGTCTGGATGGTCTGGATGGCAGTTTGAACCACTGAGAGATGGGAAGAAGTAAAGATATAAATACTGCCATAGTGACAGTCTTACACACCATTTTGTTACCAGATTGAGGTCGAACAAATCAGAGGTGCATTTGTGAAAGATCTTATTAAAAAGATCCCTGGAAGATTCACAAGGAATTCACATACGATTAGTAACAAATATAAGAAGACAAATTGTTCCTGGTTTTGAGACTTAAATAAATGCTGAAACAACCTTCTCCCAAACTCAACACCGAAACACAGGGCTGAAGCTGATGCTGATTAAACAGTGGAATCCATTGCCAAAGCAGTATGTCAGATGTCTCTAAGTTTAAGATAACAGAGACTTGAAAAAAACTCTGAGGGAACTGTGGTAGGAAACAGGCTGGAGGATGGCCAAAATGACCAACAAATCTTAGTACTACTAATCCAAGTAAGGAAGGAAAAGAAAGATAAAGAAGAATAAACAGTGCTCTCACTTCCTTCTCTCTCTTGAATGGCCAGCAGTATCCACAATGCTGCAATCACCACGTCTTTCCTCATCCCACCCTGTTACTGTACTATGTGTGTGCTTTCAGTGACCTCCACAGACAATAGAAAATCTCTCATTTACTCCCACTGAGTGGAAATCACACCTAAGGGAAAAAGCTGAAGAACAAATCTCATCATATCTTTGTTCACTTCAAATATAGCAAACTCCCTCCAAAAGGTTTTGCTTTTAAACAGCTGAGGACATGTCAGAGTGAGAGGAATATTTGGTGTGGATTGGGGTTTTTACGTAACACTGTGTTTTTTGACTAGTTGTTAAGAGTCTTGATATTCTCCATGAGGAGAGAAGTGGTGTGAGCACAACTTTCTTTTAGATGACTAATGTAGGAAGCAAGTCTTTCTAGTACTTTGTATGATAGCTTGGTTATTAGAGTTCTTGCCAACCAAATTGGAAATCCAGCTCCAATACTTTCTTCTGCTTTAATATATTCAGGATCACACCTTCTGTTTCCCAGGTGACATACATTATGCCATAGGCTGCTAGATAACAAGGCACCAGCAACATCTTTTGGCAAAGCTGAGTCATAGTATTGGGGTGAGAAACTGAGATTATTTGGGCTGCAGGTAGAGAATAGAAAGAGCAAGATTTTAGATTCAAACAGGTTAAGACAAGTGGTTGTATTCAAGTGGGAGAGTCCTAATTTCCATTTAGGATTGCTTGGTTATTTTATTCAATAACCATTTAACCACAGAGATAAAAAAAAAGAAGGAGGAGACTTTAGAGAGACACCTGTCTTATTTGTACTATTTTTAGCATGCTTGTTTTTTGGCTTTACTAAGTCACTTGTCAGTTTTCCAGCATCTGTGGTAGTCAGCTTTTGTTGTGCTGACTCTGAAGTGAAGCATTAGATGTAGAGGGGCAGAATGTTTAATATCTAAGGCTGCTCCTGGAATGCATTTTCTTGGGAGGTAGTGAAAACACACACAATCCCCATTTCAAGCAAGAAAAACTTCAAAAATCAGCTTTCATTCCCATCTTTACGTCTGCACTCAGTGAAATGCATACATCTTATTGGAAATAAATACACACACACTATTGCCCTTTGTTTTCATTGCCTCTAGTATAAATCATGAATACAAATAGCAAAATCAGTGAAATCACTTTGTTAAATAATAGTTTGAGGACAGAACCCATATTTTGGAATATTTCTCACATACCTCTCTTTATTACTTGCCTGGTTAACAGCATTCCTTGAGGAAACTCTTTAAAGCTATACTAGTTTAAGATGCTTGAACTTTTTTTTCTTATTCCATGATCAAACACAAGTTTGGCTTTTCTGGCTAGTTACATGTCAAGTGCATCCATTGATCTGCAAGTGTATGAAAGTTTCTCAGTAACTAATAATTTTAAAGTAACTGATATGCCCAAACATACACAGTCTACTCATGAAAATTTGATGTCAATTTTTTCATATTTCCTGCAATCTGTACATATTTTGTCTAATTATTTTTGGAAGTACATCTGCTTGGACACCTGCAGAATTACTGCAAGCTGTCATTTTCATTCTTGAAACATTATTTAAATTTTAAATTTGTCATCTGTCAAAAACAAACAAAAATACTATTGGATATTATAATGCAGCAGCTAAAATTTTCTGAATTTTACTGAATCACACAGAATGACAGACAATGCCTCCAAACAGGATCTTTATGTCAGCACTATGAAGCAGAATAAATATCACTGTGAAATTATATATTTCTAGTAAGATATATTTTATTCTGATTAAGTTACTACAAAATTGATTGGACGAGATAACTTGTAAGCACTGACAATATGTTATTTCCCCTCAAAGTACTGTTGAAAACTTTCACACTGGTCCCAGTAATATGAGCCTCAGTAACAGGCCCTGTTTGACAGACTAGGACACAGAAAGCTGTCAACCTAAGAGTAGACTGAAGATAATTGTTAAGGGGATTTGGTACTTCGTGTATTTTGCCTAATAGGGGAGCCTGTGCTCAGCATTTCCTGAAGCAAAAGAAGACAGATGAAATCTCTGGGCACTTCATTGCTGCTGCCTCTCAAAGATTTCCTGTCAAAACGGGCCTATAAGGGAAGAAAGGTTTTCAATAACATTTTTTTTTTACCTGGCAGGATTTCCAGTCTTGCTATGAAAGAGTTTGAAGGCCCTGTCTTTGTGAAAACTCTGCTGCCAAACTACCATATCTAGCTGTGTTTAAAAATAAAAAAGCAATATGACTCACATTACCATAGTGTATACTATAAACCCAGATTTGATTGACGTTCTATCCATATTTTATATAGTGCTTTTTTTCTTCCGTCAAATGGAGCAAGTGACCTTGATGTTACTGTGCTTTGCAACTTAAACAGGGAAAGCATATTTGTTGTCAACTTCTTTAGGGATACAATTTTCAACAGAGTACATAGGGAAAAGGAACACAGCTCACATTATTCAGAATAGGAGTTATTCATGTAACTCCCTGTTCACCTCATTGAGACTTCACCCTTTTATATCAGCCTTCTTAGAAGGTTACACCCATGTAAATTCTAGATGCACAGAATTAAAAGGAACAAATAAAATTATCATTCATTTTGGTGTCAATTCTAAATAAAAAATGTTGTATATGACTGAAAATCTACAATTCCCCAAGGAATTTAATCTTGGGTGCTACGCACAAGTGAATCAGCAGCATTAAAACCAGCTACACATACATAGCAACTGCAACTGTAAAAAACAAGTGTTTTCCTCTATCTCATCATTAAAAATGAGCAAAATAAAAATCTCATTTTCTGAAGACTGTTTTGAGAAAAAGAAGAGGATGTCCTAAATGATCAAATCATACAGAACCTGCAGCTTAAGGAATACTGCTGTCTATTTAAGGCAAGTCATATGCAGGGTTGAGGTAGGGAACTTGGCTGCTCCTCTGTTGAACAGCCTTCACCTCTTTTGGGTCAAAATTTACTATATTTTACTATATTAAAAAAA
>NW_008659071.1:36358-38039 GCF_000695815.1 Acanthisitta chloris
GGAAAGGAGAAGATTGAGCGCTAAAAGCAAGGACTGAAACCAAAAAATTGCAGTGAAACTGGGAAGAGCAGTCTTTTGAAGCAGGTGGCTATCGAAAGGCTAAAGAAGACTTTCAGGGTGACAGGGGTGTATTTGCATGTTCAGACAGCCTGCCCAGCAGAGTTACATAGGTGAATGATTTTGAAAGATTGGGGAGGACTCAAGACATGCAGCGACAAATGCATGAACAAACTGTCCAGCAAACTGAGCGTGAAACTACAGCAGAGGTAGGTGAAGGTGCAGATTACATAGCACAGGCCTGGTAGACAGTGTCCTGCAAAGTCTAGCATTACATACTAATGACTAGGAAAAGCAGACTTGAGAAGGGCTGCACAACTCTGAGCTCAGAAACGTGCCATCCCTGTATCAGGAGATGCAATATGTTAGATTAAATCAGAGATACATTTGAAGGTATTTATCTTTTTATTTGCACAGAAGAGATATGTGAAAGCAGTTAATAAAGAAACATATTGAAAACAGTATATTACTTTGGGGGAAAAATGTATATATTAAAATATTACAGAAGGTGTTAAAATACCTAAAGCAAATAGAAATTCAGAATTAAAGATGCCACGTATTTACAAAATCCTTCAACCTTTCTTTCTTATCCTCCAGGAAAAGAGCCATACAGGCTCAAACATTAAAATATTCCAGGATACAGAAAAGAAAACAGATACTCTTCTGCAGCCTCAGTCAAAAAGTTAGTGCTCATGCAGATCCCTTAGCACAGTTTATCAATAGCTCAGTGGGTCTGTTATTGCAATGCTCTACCTTGGCAGGAAATCTGGGATTCATATTCCTCAAAGTAAGACTGTTTTGGAGACTACTACATGAAATATTTTTCATTGCACACTACAAGCATATATGTGAGAATACTATCTTTTTATATAAGCAACCACTATGTAATATTTCAATAGCCCATTACATTTTAGTTGACAGTAGGACCAGACCTGAGCTGCAAGGAGCTGTTGACCCATAAAGTGAATTGCAGCAGTGCAGTGGGAGCTCTTATCTCTCTCCTCCTTTGTTCCCCCACAAATTCACATTTTCACAAGTATCTCTATTTCTGGGACAAAAAACAAAGTTTTTTTCTTGCAGCAAAGTTTCATCAAGTAAACCTCCTGCAATTCATCTGCACAGGATCCCAGTCTGATAAAAAAAAAAAAAAAAGGGGGTGGAGAAGAGGGAGGAAACTAAAAAGGTAGTTCACCAGACTGGAAAGACAGAGTAAAGAAATGTCTTTGGCAGTATGGTTCAGTCTGCAGCAGTCCTTCTGCTTTGAAACTTCACATAAAGATGTAAAATCAGGCTTTTCCTTAACAGACTGCCAGAATTCCACACAATGATACTGTTGAAAGTAAAGAATTGATGCCGTGGACCTAGACAGGCTTCTCTCACTGTGACTTGGCATAGACATGAAGTTAAAACTCATTTAGGCCAGAAGAGATTAATTCAATTTCTGATCTTTGTCCAGCTTTGGGTGATGAAATGTTGAACACCACCGGATGAGCGACAGAAGTAGCTGCAAGTCCATGTCACAAGGCAGGCTGTCTTGTTTGTTTTGGGGTTTTTTTTCTTGCATAGCATGGTTCAAAGAAAAGTAGAATATTCAAGGGGAAAAAAAAAGATAAATCCTCTTTCC